>NC_056726.1:953228908-953316408 GCF_019279795.1 Protopterus annectens
TTAAGTCTGTTGGAGTTTGTTTAGAGTGGAGGCCTGGATATTGGGAAGAACTGGGGCGATGTATAAGAGGGAGGGGAGGAGGAGTGCCTGGCCCAGGGTAAGTCTAGATTCAAGGGGTTAGGAATTTTTTGTTCCAATATAGCAGACCTAGTTTCTGGTTTGTTTTTTTATACATTGGAGTATGTGTAGGTTGAACTTTAGTTTGCCATCGATAATGACCCCTAGGAGTTTTGTGTGGGTGTCAGGTTGGATAGTTGTATTGTTAGAAGATGTAATAAAAAAGGAGGTTTTGTGATGAGAAAGAGAACGGGGAAGGAAAAGTAGGAGTTTGGTCTTTTTGGGATATAGGACCAATAGGTTGTGAGAGAGCCATTGTTCAGCGGATAACAGGGCCTGTTGGGTCAGGGAGTGTAGTAAAGGAATGTTATTTGAGATGGATATAAGTGTGGAGTCGTTGGCATACTGAATAAGGGAGGATTCTTTGCATGAGTTGTAAAGATAGTACAGTTTTGTACCTACCATAAATGTAGATGTTCGAGTGCTAATACAGCTGCAGTAATCACAGATGGGTTTTCTGCCATCAGGCGGGTCCTCGGTCGGCCGAATTCCAAAGTCTAGGTCCGGCGTCGGTTGTTGTCGCTTTCTTTCCTGACGTCAGTGCGACAGGGGTATATAAGACACAGCCGACGCCATTTTCTTCAGTCTTTCTTGCCCCAGATGTCAGGTGCCCCCAGAAGGAAGGCAATACATAAATTATATATATATAATCATGCAATGCAATATAATCAAAAATCAGTAGTTGCAAGCAAATACACCATAGAAGGATAACCCAATCAGGTTGTATGAGGTGGTGTTAGCCACTAGGCCTTTACCAAGAGGGGAAGGAGGGAGGGAAACCTGTACTGCAGCTGTATTAGCACTCGAACATCTACATTTATGGTAGGTACAAAACTGTACTATGTTCATCGTGCATACAGCTGCAGTAATCGCAGATGGGTAGAATCCCAAAGCTACGCACAGGGTGGTAGGCACTAGGTGGAACTGGGAGGAGCCAGAATGCCCTGCAACACAGCAGTGGCAAAACCTGCTCTAGTTTTGGAGTATAAAGGGCAGGTGGTAGTGTTTTGTGAAGGTATGCACAGAACTCCAAGTGGCTGCCTCCAAAATATCTTTGGTAGGGACTCCTCTGAGGAAGGCTGTAGAGGTAGCTGTGGCCCTTGTGGAGTGGGATCTGATGCCTGTAGGAACAGATTTGCCATGATAGGAGTAACAAAACTGTATGCAGTGGCCTATCCATTTTGAAATTGTCTGTTTGGAAATTGGCTTCCCTTGAGCTCCTACAGCATAGGACACAAGAAGTTGTTCTGATTTCCTGAATAGTAACATAGCTGTCTATGGATGTCTAAGGAATGTAGCAGCCTTTCCCCTTTGTTTTGAGGATTGAGGTAAAAGGTAGGTAAGTGTATGGCCTGATTTAAAGCTACCCTGGATACTACCTTAGGCATAAATGACGGGTTGGTTCGTAGGGAAACCCTGTCCTGATGGAAGATGAGAAAGGGCTGCACAGCCATGAGGGCTTGTAGTTCCGAAACCCTACGAGCTGAGGTAATGGCCAGATGAAAAGCTGTTTTCCAGGACAAATATTGCAAATCTGTTGAGGCAGCTGGTTCAAAGGGAGGCAATGTTAATTTTTCTAGAATGTAATTAAGATCCCAGGCTGGTATTGGTTGTTTCCTTGGAGGTCTTATATTCTTAGCCCCTCTGAGGAACTGTCTTAAAAGTGGGTGAGAGAATAAGGGTGGATCTGTGTTGTATTCTGCAGAAATGGCTGAGGCATGAATTTTGATGGAGGAAAATGAAAGTCCACTGTTCAACAGCTCAGCTAGATACTGTAATATCTGAGGCAAATTCAGTTTTCTAGGATCCTGGCCTTTTTTCTCATTCCAAGCGCAAAACCGTTTCCATTTTGTGGAGTAAGCCTTTCTAGTAGATGGCCTTCTGGCCTCCAAAATGACATCCTGCACCTCTTTGGAGAGTAGAGTCTGTTGTGGTGTTAAGGAATTTTCCATGCAGCCAGATTGAGTGTTTTCAGCTGACTGTGAAGAGTTTTGTAGCTGTGCTGAGTCAGTAGAAGAGGCATTAGAGGTAGGGTCCAGGGAGGAGTATGTGTTAGGCTCCTCAGGAGTGGGTACCAGTGTTGTCTTGGCCAGTCTGGAGCAATCAGTATCATCTTCGGTCTGTCTGCTCTTGCTTTCAAGAGCACCTTGGGCAGAAGAGGCAAAGGTGGGAAAGTGTAAACTGTCCATGCTGCCCAACTGAAAGAAAGGGCGTCCACTCTCCAGGCCTTTGGATGAAAGGTCCTTGAACAGAACTGTTTCAATTGATGATTCCTGTGGGAGGCGAAGAGATCTATGTCTGGCCTTCCCCACGCTTGGATTATCTTTGTAAACACTTGAGGATGCAACTTCCATTCGTGTGGGTCTGTCATATTTCTGCTTAGATTGTCTGCCAGCATGTTTTCCAATCCTGGCAAGTACTGTGCTTGAAGTTGGATTTGCCATTCCAGAGCCAAGTTCCAAAGTGACATGGCTAGCCTGCACAGGGGGTATGAATGTGTTCCTCCTTGTTTGTTTATGCACCACATTACTGTGGTGTTGTCTGTTCTTATCAATAATTGCCCTGGATGCAGGAGGTCCTTGAAAGCTGCAATTGCATTTATCACTGCTAGCATTTCTTTTTGATTGATGTGAAGGTGCTTTTCCTTTTGGGACCATTTGCCCTGAATGCACCTGTCTGTCATGTGCGCCCCCCAGGCGTAGTCTGAGGCGTCTGTTGTGATGACTTGATTTGCTTGAGGCTTGCAGAATGGAAGACCTGTGTTTGTTTGGCATGCTTGGGCCCACCATAGAAATTCCTTTTGCAAACATGGGATTATTGGGATTATTGTTTCCAAACTGTGGCTGTGTTGAGACCATAGGTTTTTTAGGTACCACTGAAGTTTCCTCATATGCAACTTTGCACATGGGATTAAAAAAATGCAAGATGCCATGAAGCCCAGAGCCTGCAGGATTTTCCTTGCAGTGAGCCTGGTACAATTTGCTAGTATTTTGAAGTACTGAGTTAGTTGCCCCTGTTTTTCTGGTGTAAGATAGGCCTTCTGGGTGTTTGTGTCCAAGTTGGCACCCAGGAAAGTTATTTTCTGAGTTGGTGTTAGCCTGGATTTCTCTTTGTTGACTGTGTATCCCAGAGAATTCAATAACCATGTTACATAAGCCAGATGTTCCAGAAGTATGTGCTTGCTGCCCGCTTGGATCAGGCAGTCGTCCAAATAAGGGTAAATTTGTATCCCTTGAAGTCTGCAGTAGGCAATTACTGATGCCAGGCATTTCGTGAATACTCTGGGCGCAGTAGATAAGCCAAAGGGCAATGCAGAGAATTGATAGTGAATTGAACCTGCAAGAAATCTGAGGTATCTTCTGCAGCTTTGTCTGATTGGGACATGCAGGTATGCCTCCTTGTGGTCCAATGTTACCAGCCAAAACTCCTTGCCCAGCATGGGAAGAAGCTGCTGTAATGTGAGCATCTTGAATTTTAGTGCAGTAGAAATGTGTTTAGGATGGATAAGTTCAAAATGGGTCTCCAGTCGGTTCCTTTCCTTGGTACCAGAAATAGTCTGGAATAAAAACCTTGACCTTGTTCGTGAGTAGGTACCTCTTGAATAGCTTTCATGTCCATGAGCTTTGAAATTTGTATTTGAGCCTCTGCCCTTTGATTGTGTGGCAGGTTCGGCATGCCTCTCATTTTTGGAAGAGTGTGAAAATGAAATCTGTAGCCTCTGTTTATAATGTCCAGGATCCATTTGTCTGTTGTGATAATATGCCAATTTCTTGTAAATAATGCCAGCTTTCCTCCCAAGGGTGCTGCCAGCTGAGACTTGCTTGGCATGAAAAGGGGGAAGTCATTGGGTTTGTTTCCTGTATTTTTGTGCACTGTCTTCGCCACCTCTTGGTGCTGGAGTTTGCCATTGTCTGCCTCTATATGATCCTTGAGATTGTCCTCTGCCCCTTGTGCATCTGTATCTACCTCTTTGGGGCTTGTCCGTGGCTGGAAAGGACCAGTTTTTTGAAGGCCAATTTCTGCTAAAACGTGGTGGTTGAACCTGTAGAAAAGCTTTGACAGTTTGCATAGATTTAGCTTTTTCTTCCATTTTCCGTAGTATCTCCTCAGCATTAGTACCAAATAGTACATCCTTTTGTAAAGGAGCATCTAGTAGTTTAGCTTTAACATGATCAGGCAAGGTTTGTTCCCTAAGCCAGGCATGTCTACGAATGACTGATCCTGTCACAGCAGCTCTACTTGAGGCCTCTAGGGCATCATAGCCACATTGTAAGGTGTGTTTACCCACTTGTTCTGCATTATGCATCATATTCTGCAACTCCTTCAAATCTGGTTGTTCAGGTTGAGACATTTTATTTCTTAATTGTGATAACAGAAACTGCTGATATTTAAGCATATGGAACTGACAATTTAAGGCCCTCATGACTAGGGTAGCCGAGGTATATACCTTTTTTCCCCACCTTTCTAAGGATCTAGACTCTCTTTCGGAAGGTAGTGGATTCTTAGCAGTAGAGGCCTTCATTCCCTTGGGACCTTAAGAAATGGTTTCAGGGTCAGCATTATGGCTTTTGTAAAGAAATTGGTGAGAGTTAGGAACTCTGTAGTACCTATCAGGCTTGACTGGGACAGGAGGCAGGGAATCCGGGTTAAGGCAAGCCTCCGAGTAAACATCATCAAGTATGTCCAAGACAGGAGGTATCGCCAGAGGTCTGTGCTGAGGTAACAAAAGAAATTCCCTAAGTCTTTTCTTGGAATCAGAAAAGACTTGGCCTTCCCAATGGAAGTGTTCCCTCAAGGTGTGCAAGGTTTCCCCAAAAGAAAAATCCTCTGGGGGAGATACAGAAGGAATGGACTGCTCTGCATCAGAATCTTCAAAAGGGGAGAACGAGTGTTCCTCTTCATCAGAATGTTCTGAAAAAATGGAGCCCTGGTCAGAAGAGGGAGAATCTTCCTCCACTCTGGGTCTCTTGTCTGGAGGGGGTTGGGAACCCCTGATAAGAGTAATTAAATCCTCAGCCATTTTTAGCATCTGCTTTTTAGGCATGGGGCCTGGAGATGGGCCCTGAGCAACAGTCCTCTTGGGATGCATGGCTGATTTGGACTTAAAGGCCTTTATGGAAAAGGAAGATGAGGGTCTAAAGACACCATGGGTGGAAGTGGACCTGTCCACATTAGGAGGCTCAACACTCACAGTGGCTTCGGTGGTTGTAGTCTGGGTATGGGCCGAGGTACCTGCGGTCTCGGTTACAGAAGACACCGCCAAAGAAGAGTCGTCGGTAGTCAGGGGCTGCGTAGGCGTCTCGCTGAGAACCGGACCACGTGTAGCCGGTTTTGGCGTGGTGTCGGTGGAGACCGCGGACCTCGCGTGTCGGTCTTTGTCCTTGCGTTTTTTGGACAAAACGGTAGTCGGAGACTCCGACGACATTTTATAATCAAAGGCTTTACCAAAAAAGTGCTGGGCGAACTCCGCCCGACGCTTAATAGTGCGTTTATTGAAAGTAGCGCAAAAGTGACAGCCCGAGACGTCGTGGTCTGGGCCTAAACAAGGTATGCAGAGGGAATGGAAATCCTTATGCGGTATTTGCTTCCCTCAAGAAATACAATTGTTAACTTTGTCTGACATCGGTCTGAGGCAAGAAAAGTTTCCCCAACAGGGTACTTAGCTTTAAAGAAGACTTTGGTTTCCAATTTTTCGTAATTTCAGGAGCTGGCCGACCGGCACTTGCGAACTGCTTCTGCTTCGGGCACCGCGCGGCAAAAAAGACTGAAGAAAATGGCGTCGGCTGTGTCTTATATACCCCTGTCGCACTGACATCAGGAAAGAAAGCGACAACAACCGACGCCGGACCTAGACTTGGAATTCGGCCGACCGAGGACCCGCCTGACGGCAGAAAACCCATCTGTGATTACTGCAGCTGTATGCACGATGAACATCATTGGTGAAGATGTTAAACAAAAGGGGTCCCAAGATGGAGCCTTGGGGAACACCAGTGGAGATGGGAAGGAAAGGTGAGGAGGATGACAGCCATTCGACAGACTGTTCCCTGCCAGATAGGTAACTATTAAACCAGGCAAGTGCAGAGGGGAGATAGGTGGAGATTTGTGAGTTTGGATTGTAGTAGAGGATGAGAGACAGTATCGAAGGATTTGAAGAGATCTAGGAAGAGACAGGAAATTAGTTTATTGTTGTCTAGGGCCTCTGCAATGATATGAGTGAAAGAGAGGAGGGCAGTGGTGGTGCTGTGGTGAGGACGAAATCCATGTTGGCTAGGGGTATGTAAGTGGTGTGTGAGGAGGTGACTGAGAAGCA
This sequence comes from Protopterus annectens, assembly GCF_019279795.1. Taxonomy (NCBI): domain Eukaryota; kingdom Metazoa; phylum Chordata; order Ceratodontiformes; family Protopteridae; genus Protopterus; species Protopterus annectens. The sequence goes on from NC_056726.1 coordinate 953,235,336, forward strand.
GTGAGTGAATACATTTTTCTAATATCTTGGAGAGGGGGGACAGAATGGCAATAGGTCGGTAGTTTGAGGGGTCAGTGGAGTTTCCACCTTTGTGAAGAGGGATAGTGAAAAGATTTCCAAAGGGTGGGGACAGTTGATTCCAGAATAGATCGATTAATTAGCATAGATATAGGATAGGCAACTGAGTCAGCAGCAAGTTTGAGGAATGTAGGAGATAGATTGTCAGTGGACGGAGAGCAAGGTTTTAGCTTGAGTAGTAGAGATTTGATGTAAGTAATGGGAACTGGCTCAAAAGAAAACAAAGTTGTGTTAGTGGGACTTGGAGGGATAGGTGTCAAAGTAGAGTTTGGCTTAGAGGTTACCAGACTTTGGATGGAAGAGATAAAGTGTTTATTCAGGAGGGTAGCGGTTTCCTGAGTGGAAGAGTTAGGGTATGGGGAAGGATTAGAGGGATTTCCAGGATAGAGGATGTTGTTGAGAGTTGACCAAAACTTTCGAGGATTGGATTTGTTGTTAAGCTGAGCAGATCTATAGTATAACTTTTTGTCATTAGTTGTATACTTTTTTGCAAGGTTCCTCAGTTGCCTGCATTTTTGAAGAAAAGGTGGTTGTTTAGTTTTAGTCCAGGTTTTCCAAGCACAATCTCTTTGTTTCATAAGGGACCTAGTCTCTTTGGAGAGCCAGGGAACACGGTTTGATTTTTCTCTGATCTTCCTAGAGGGGGCTAAGGAGTTTAGAGTATTCATGAAGATGCTATTGAAAGTGCTTACAGCATCGTTTAGCGGGAGGTGTTTTAGGATGGACCAATCTATGTTGTAGAGAATGGAGTTAAATTGGGATGAATTGAAAGTCGATAGTTTTCGACAGTCTTTGATAAGTCATGGTTTAGGAATATGGGAGCAGTGTCTTAAGATGGTGGTAGGGAGATGATCACTGAGGGAGTCCAGTAAGGTGGTGGGATTGTGGTATTGGTGGGGGGAATTGGTAAGGATCCAGTCTATAATGGAGCTGGAAGTGGAATTTTTATGGAAGCTAGTGGGAGATGTTTTAAGTTGGTGGAAGCCATGTAGGTGGATACTGAGTTGGGGGAGTCAGTTGTGAGTTTGGACCAATCAATGTTGACATCACCAAGGATAAGTGTCTCATATGGTATGTTGTGGGAGAACCTGGATAGGATGTTTTCAAGAATGGGCAGATTATTACCAGGAGGAAGGTAGATAGAGGCACTTGCAAGTTTTTTGTGGGGATTCATATGGCAGTTAAGGATGATGATTTCAGCTGGGAGGAAGTCAGGAATTGGGGAAGGGTATGGTGAGAGGTTAAGGTTGTTTGAGTAGAGGATGGCCACACCACCACCTTTTTTTACAGGTCTATCACATTGGAAGATATTATAACCTGGTGGGAATATTTCACTATTTGAGATTTGTGGCTTGAGCCAGGTTTCAGATAGGGAGAGGATGTGAGGGGTATTAGGAGCTATCCATGAGTGCAGCTCAGTGACTTTATTTACTAGACTCTGACTATTCAATGAGTAAATAGTTAAGTATTTGGATGGAGATGATTGTTGTGACCGAGGTTGGTGACTGTTAGAGGAGTAAGATGGGGGCAGTGTAGAGGTAGTTTTGGGGAGAGAAGAGGGGCCATGGTTGGGATGGATATCTCCATAACGTAAGTTTTTAGTGAGAAGAGAGTGTCTACTAGATGCTAGATGGAGTTTGTATAGTTTTGGCTTAGCTTTATGGGAAGGTTTAAAAACCTATATTATGGATAGTTTATATAGACTTGAGGTAGAGGTAGTAAAGAGATTAGGGGAGATAGTAAAAGATGAAGTAGTTGGATATATGTTGTATGAGTGAGAAGTTGGTGAACACAGGAGTGGGTCAGAGAGATTGGAGTGCTAAGAGGTGGAGATAGAGAGAATAAGAAGTAGTGTAGAAGATATCTGAAAATAATACATGTTGGAACAAAATATGGTCAGATAGAGTAGGTAGAGACAGTGGTATAGAGGAAGTGGTGTTGACAAGATTGACAGATTAGTAAGGTGGTTGTGGCAATAGGCAGAAAGTGGAATTGTAGTGGCTAGTGGGACAGGAAGGAGAGGGATAGTTAAGTATAAAGGTAATTGCAATGGGGGTGGGTGGGAATGTGGGTAGGGGAGCGAAGTGAGCCTGAGCGAAGCGACGGCGAATGGAGCAGGGCTAGCACCCTGGTCAAGATGAAGTCATAGAAACAATCAGAAAAAGATAGTGAAAAACTAGCTTGAGATACAAGGATATAACGTTTCTAAAGGTATAGTCAACAGAAATAAAATTAAAAAAAAATATGAGCAGAAGTAAGCTTACAAAAGGACACTGGCCTCAAGCTACACAAATAGATTTACTTGAAGCAAACCCAGTGCTGTATGGTTAAAATAAGCTACAATAGAGAGGGGCTTTGGAGAGGAGAGAGAAGTATTACTAGCAGCTAAAAGCAAGGCAAAAAAAAAAAAATATGTAAGAGTCTGAAGACAGTAAAATAGGGCAGGTGCACTAGGAAAGGCAGTTATGAGTGAGGCTAGAAATGAATTCAGGGAAGGGTAAAGTACAGAACAGGAGAATATACACAGAAACAGTATGAGGATAGTGGGTAACCAAAGAGAAAGGATAGGAGCTGCTGGCGTCTGCTTTTCGTGGCGACTAGCAAAAAAAACACTGTAAATTCTTGTTGTGCTTATAAAGTCTTGCATTAATTAAAAGATTAGCTTATGTAGTAGTTATTTACTGGGACACATACTTCAGTGGTATTATTTTAAGCTTAAAATGGTGGCTTCTGGACCGATAGAGTTGCAGGGTATCTGTTAAGGTCCTCAAACTTGTGTTGCCTGTACTGTGGCCAGAAGAAAACCACAGGGAAAAATCCATTAGGGCTATAAAAACAGAAAGGAGGGAGATTAGTTATGAGCAAGTAATTCAGGAAAAGAGCGAGAAACAAAAATACCATGGGTAGAGAGAAAAAAAGTAACACAGGTAGGCAAAGGCAGTATATACCCAGCATTAATTTCCATTGTATGAGTGTCTTATACACATAGCTAGCTAAGAACTCAGCAGTGTTTACACCTATGAATTAAGTAATGCAGAACAACAGTAGTGTAGACATACACAAGGCAATAATTTACAAAGCAGGAAAACAGAAATTCTGGATACTAACAATAAGGTTTACAGAAATTTCCAATCTAGTCTGCATCAAGGCTATTCTATGCAATGTCAGAAGCTTTAAAAATATATATTTCTGGAGCTTGAGGCTTTTTTGCAACTTGAACACATACATAATGGTGCTACAATAGAGACTTGGTTGCAATACAGATGCAGCACTCCATCACTACTGAGTTTCAGCACCTATCGTGCATTCATACCTGATGAAAATGGGTCTATGACATTTCATCGAATCACAAAGTAGCAAACTCCTCTTAGTCAAACACCTACTTACCGAAGCTACCGACTGTCAAACAGACTTTTCAGTGAAAACTTTCCCAGGGCAAGGCAGCAGTTGGCCACCATCTGGAATCTGCCCTTTTCCCCAATGTGGCGCGATCTCGTAGTTAGTATATTTAGTTAGGGGGGAAGCATCCCCCCCACACCCACACACCTGGGTAGGTGTTAATTTTTATTACTTAGTTCATGGTCACTAGGGTGACCTACCACTGCCTTGCCCTGGGAAACTTTTAGCTGAAATGTCTGTTCGACCATCGGTAGCTGTGCTAAACAGGTGTTCGAAGAGGTGTTCTCTACTTTGTGATTTGACGAAACGTCACAAAGAGGTGTTCTCTACTTTGTGATTTGATGAAATCTAATAGACCCGATGAAAACTAAAGAAAAGCATTAAATATATCAGACGTAATTATCTCTAGACAGATTCCCTGTGACCCACAACCAGAACTTAGTGAACTTCATATTACCATTATCAAGACAAAACTATGAATACATAGCCTATTTTTGTTTTAAATTTCTCCAAGTCTTTTGGGTTTCTATTACCATGACTGGATACCATTCCTAAGTCTAAGTACAATTAAAGTTCATGAAAGTAGTATTGTTTCAATCTTTGATTTCAGCTAGAAGTGCTGTTCGCAGCACCCGTAATGTGCCCAGTAATGATGCCTTCTGCAATTCGTATGGAGTTACATGTACTGCTAACATATCTAAATACAATTGTACATCCTTTTTTATCATACCCGTTAATCCTACTACTACTGGAACTGTCTGGGTATCTATCTTCCACACTGTTCTCGTTTCTGCCTGCAAATCCTGATATTTTATGACTTTGCATCTCTCTGTATGCAAGACACTGTAGTCACTGGGTGTAGATATTTCAATGATCAATGCTACTTTTGTCTTCTTTTCATGGACCACTATTACCTGTTTTTTTTTTGCGCATCTGTCTTTTGAACTGTTGGTAATGGGCGATCCCATGTGATGTAGACCATCACTTTCTATGATGCTTTGTGGCTCATGTTTCCAGTGTTTTTCAGCTACTTCAGTACCATAATGTTTACACAATCCCCAGTGCAACAGTCTTGCCACATTATTATTTCAGTATACAGTCCTCCTGCCATTAGTATGTCACAACAAGCAATGAGGTGTGCGACTGTTTCCAGTTCTGTTTTACAAAACCTACATTTGTCTGTTATTCCCACATGTTCAATGAACTTTGTAAACCAACATGTATGTAAGCCCACTGTCTTGGTCTGCCACAATATTAACCTTTCATCTTTTGGTTTAAATTTGCTTCTCCTTAACCATAGCTGCATTCGATCCTGATCAACATGAGGTTCTTCCAGAAGTTTTCTATAACTGCAACTATATTTATGCATTTTTGACATTTCTTGACTTCTCATCTACTCCTTCACATTATATTCTTTCTTTTCTGGTTCAATCAGATGCCACCTAATTTTTATCTACTTCTGGTTTGATTTCCATTCCTTCTTGACGTCAATACGCTTCTGCTAGACTAAGAAGGAAAGCCATCTTAGATTTATTCTCCTCAGGTTTCAAAACTTTCACTACATTTGGGTCCTGTAAGGTCAGCAGATATGGGTGCAGTCCCACAATTGCAAATCTATCCACGTCATCAATTTCAAGAAGGCCCATACCTCCTTCAAAGCGGGGAATATATAATCTTGGTACGTACTGATTTTTATAAATTATTTGGTGAGCTTGAAGCATCCTTGTTTTCCTATTTAATCTATCCAACACATTTTGGGGCCAATCAATCACTCCAAAACTGTAAGTTAGGACAGGAAGAGCAAATTTGGTTTATAGCTTGAATTTGGTTCCTAGATGTCAACTCTATTTTCGAGATTAATTTAAGTCTTCTAAAATATTCCTTACGAAGTTTTATCCGCATTTGTTCATGTTTTATTTCTGATCCTTCATCAATTCCCAAATATTTATACACTCCCTCTTGCTCAAGTTCTTTTATACCACATTCTTGTCCCAAACTTGTTTTCGTGGTGCTGCAGTTTTCCTGCTGTAAAGTTTGCTTTTGCACTTTTCAAGACCAAATGGCATTCTTACATAGGTTCATAGGTTCATACTAGGCTATCTGCCCTAGGGCATTTATACGCCTAGCCAGAGTGTGTTTGGCTTTCGCCACCCATTTTAAATTAATTTTGCTATGCCCTTTTTCGAGGTTAGTATACTGTGCCTCTGTTTAACAGTGACACAGAAGTGATACCTGGGGTAAACCTACGATCTCCCATCCATTCATCAAGATTCCTCTTGAAGAGAGTCAATGAGGGACTCTGCCTAACCTGGACTGGGATTTTATTCCAGAGTGAAGGGAGCCTCTGGGTTATGAATCTGTCCCTCCAGCATGTCCTATTTATTTCAGTGCTGAGGTTCAAGTCTCGAGCACGTAGCTCGATGGGATTTGGATTTTCTGAGGTGCAGCATGTCCATTAATTCCGGGTTGGACATGGCTTTATACATCAGGCACAGATCGCCTCTGAGCAGGCGGTATGCCACTGAGTAGAGCTGGAGTTTCTTTAACCGGGCAGCATATGGCATCTGTTTGAGCCCTTTGATCCTCTTGGTGAGGTACTTTTGGGGTCTTTCCAGTTGCTGCAGGTGTCTGGTAAGGTACATCCCAAAAGTGCATTGTACTCAATTATGGGCCTGATGAGGGATAAGTAAAGAGGCACGATGACCTCCCCTGATCTAGATGTGAATCCCTTCATGATTAGGTGGGCTATATAAAATGTTCTTCTAACCACTTTGGCCATGTGGTTGTCAAATGAGAGATTGCTATCAACTTGGGTCCCCAGGTCCCTAATTACTTCTTCTGTACTTAATGGATTACCACCTATGTGGTAATTTGTGGGCACTTTGTTTTTGCCAAAGGGGATGACTATACACTTTTTGGTGTTTAGCTTGAGGCCATGGCTATGGCACCAGTTGTCTGTTTCTATGAGGCCCTTTTGGAGGATGCTTGTGTCGGCTGGAGAGTTGATTATAGCGCCCAGTTTGCAGTCATCTGCGAACTTGGTCAGCCACAGTCCTTCCGAGTTGGTCTGTACCTCCGAGAAATATATACTGAACAAGAGAGGTCCCCAGGACTGAGTCTTGTGGGACGCCACTTGTAACTGGTTTGGAGTCTGACATGGCTCCAGCAATTCTAACCATATGGGTTCTGTCCTTGAGCCAGTTTGCAACCCATCTAGTGACATAGGGGTTTATATTAAAGCTGGTGAGCTTATCTATAATGCCCGAGTGGGGTATTGTATCGAAGGCTTTTGCGAGGTCCAGGTAGGCTGTGTGGACCACCTTCCCCTCGTCAATGGCCTTGGTGACTGTTTCAAAGAAATCGACCAGGTTTAAGAGGCAGGATCTGCCCTTAACAAAGCCGAACTGGGTAGGATCCAGTGTCTGTAGGTCCCCAATATCTTTATTTATGAGGTCCATGATGATCCTTTCCATAGCTTTGCACACCAAGCTAGTCAGGCTTATGGGACTATAGTTTCCAGGATCCGTTGAGGCACCACCTTTGTGGAGAGGGACCACTGTTGCTGTACGCCACTCTTTGGGTACATATCCTGTAGTAAGGCTGAGACTGAACAGTAGTTTTATGTTTGGGTTTAGCTCTTCTTGGAGTTCATGTAGGATGCAGTCCGGGACACCGTCTGGTCCCATTGATGCTGTGTTTTTTGCTTTGGAGAGGGCGGCTCTTACCTGTCAGGGGAGCAGCACTCTGCTGGGATAGATATTTGCCCTTTTGGTGGGGGGGGGGGGGTTGCGCAAAACCTGTCAGCTAGGATGTTGGCAATGTCTGTGGGTTCGGTGTATTTTATGTCATTTTGGACTAATTCTGAGCATATCTAGGAATTCCCACCCAGGTTCCTAACATAACTAAAGAAAGCCTTGTAATTATCCTTAGTGTCCTGTGCAATTTTTCTCTCGAAGCTGGCCTTAGACGATTTTATGAGTGCCCGTAGTTTTTTGCTAATACTGATCAGAGATGCCTTCCCTTTTTGGGATTTTGCTCTATCATGTAGTAGCTTCCTCCTTCTATTGTATAGTTTGTTTACGGCTGGGGTCCACCAGACAGGACGCCTGCCTTTGGAGGATTGGGTCTTGGTTTTATTTGGGATTGCATGAACTTTTAGTTATGTACTTACCATAACTTCGGATGTATGGGATCCATCTCGCCTACATTCACAACATATGGGTTCGGAGCCGATCCATCGGCTCCGACTCGGCAACTAATACACTAGCACGAAGTCTCTCATTGGCTGGGCTACTCCCTATCCCAGGATGCACTACACCTGCTTCCCCAGATCTTGTTTGTTCGCTTTCATACACCCATGCAAACACAGAAAAACTAGTAGTCACTATAACCAACTAAAGTTCTTCAAGAAAGATCTCCAAGAAAAAGAGACTACAGCTCCTCTAAATCCGAATGGAAGGGGAAGGAGGGTGGGTACTTATGAATGTAGGAAATGGATCCCATACATCCGAAGTTATGGTAAGTACATAACTAAAAGATGTAATGGGATCCTATCTCACCTACATTCACAACATATGGGACAGCGTCCCTAGCACCTACATCCCGGGTGGCTCATTGGAACACACTCCTGAGAACTGTGGAACCAAAGGAAGCTCTGCCTCGAGAAACCACATCCAATTTGTAATGAGAAATGAAAGTGTGCGGAGAAGTCCAGGTTGCCGCAGCACAAATATCATCTATTGATAACTTGGAGTGAAAAGCTACGGAAGTAGCCATTGCCTTGGTAGAATGAGCCTTGACTGGAAAGGGAAGGTCTTTGTTAGCCTGTGAATAAATAAAAATGATACAATCTTTAATCCATTTAGATATGGAGGTTTTGTTACTGGTTGACCCAATTTGTTCACTACAAAGGAAACCCACAATCGATTTGATTTCCGCGTTTGTGCGGTTCTATTCAAATAAAATCGCAGTTGTCTATGTACGCCCAATTGATGCAAAGTATATTCTGCGTTATTAGAGAATTCTGGGAAAAAGACAGGGAGTTCTATAGTTTGTTGCATACAGAAAGAGGAGGCCACTTTTGGTATAAATGCAGGGTTTAATTTCAATGAAACTCTATGCTTGTGAAAAATCAAATAGGAGGATCAGAACAAAGAGCTTGAAGTTCTGAAACTCGCCTAGCAGATGTTATGGCTACTAAAAGGCCGTTTTCCAAGACAGAAATTTTAAATCACAAGTAGCAGCTGGTTCGAAGGACGGGCAGTTAGGGCAGCAAGAACCATATTCAAATCCCAAGGGGACAGGATGAGATAAAGGAGGCCTAAGGAGCCAAGCCCCTTTAAGGAAAGCCTTACAAAGTTTGTGAGACATCAATGAAGGTTCAAATGAAGCATGAAAATTAGAGATTGCCGCTAACTGAACCTTAATGGTAGAAACTGAAGAGCCCGACTGAAAAAGGGAGGCCAGAAAATTCAGAACCTCCGATACTGGTGCAGTGAGAGGATCTATACCCCGTTCTTGAGCCCAGAAGGCAAACCTTTTCCATTTACTGGAATAAAGTTTGATGGTGGAAGGTTTATGAGAAGAAGACAGTATGTGGATCACGTCCGGCGAGAGAGCATTGTCTCGGACTAAGGATGGAAGTGGAGTAACCATGCTGCCAACTTCAGGGACCTGAGAGACGGATGAAGCCGTCCTGACTGATGAGTCAACAGGTCTGGCACCGGATCCAGAAACCATGGACCTTCTATCGCATACCTCTGTAGGAAAGGAAACCAAACTTGACGAGGCCAGTGCGGGGCAAACAAAATCATCTCGCTCTCCATGTAAATGGCCTTCTGTATCACCCTCGGTAGAAGGGGGAACGGAGGGAAGGCGTAGAGAAGACCGGGGGGCCAAATGTGAGTCAGAGCGTCCCTGGGAATCTGTCCCTGAGAAGGAAACAGTGTGAAGAACTCTCTGCATTTCGCATTGTGAGGGCTGGCAAACAGGTCGCAGCAAGGAAGACCCCATCTGTCGAAGATTTTCGCAGCTATACCCTGGTTGAGGGACCACTCGTGGGGTAAAAGAATGGTCCTGCTTAATCTGTCCGCAATCACATTGGACTTCCCGGTATGTCGTTGCCATTAGAAAGCGGTTGGTAGCTACCAGTGCCAAAGTCTCATGGCTTCTCTGCATAGTGGGTAAGACCTGGTTCCACCTTGCTTGTTTATGTACCACACCACCGACATGTTGTCGGATAGGATAGTAATCGGGCCCTGTGGGAGAGCGTGATGGAGAGCTTGGAGTACCAATAGTACCGCCTCATCTCCAGGACATTGATATGCAAATGCGTTTCCTGGATCTGCCATGTGCCTTGGACTGACCTGTCCAGGTAATGACCCCCACCCTACCTGGGAGGCGTCCGTAGTCACAGTGGCAACGGACGTTGAGGTATAAAGGGTGCCTGGTCGAGATTTGATTGGAGGAGCCACCAATGCAGATCTCGACGGCAACTTTCCGTGATTATGATTAAGTGGTTCAAGGGAAGTTCCTGATAAGACCATTGAACCGACAGTAGCCATTGTAAAATTCCCATGTGAAGTCTGGCCAAGGGAACTAAAAGTATGGTCGACGCCATCGAGCCCAACAGTTGTAGGATCCGATGGGCCGGGGCTCTTTGTAGGGGGAGACAAGATTTGACTTGATCTTGTAAGACCTGAATTCTTGCTGCCAGTAAAAAGGCGCGCATTCTTTTTGTGTCCAAGTCTGCGCCTATGAAAGTAATACGCTGAGATGGCTGTAGTACAGATTTTTGCAAATTGAACGTGATCCCCAAGAAACGGCCCAAGGTGAACGTGGCTCTGAGGGCTTGGAGTAGTAGATGCTCGGAGGTGGCAGTAAGGAGCCAGTCGTCTAGATAAGGAAACACCTGGAATCCCAGACTTCTCAGGTGAGCAGTTAGCACTGCCAGACACTTGGTGAACACCCTGGGGGCTGTGGTGAGACCAAAGGGCAGTGCTCGGAATTGGAAATGACTGACTCCGAGGCGGAAGCGTAAATGTCTCCTGGACTCTTGAGCTATGGGAATGTGATAGTAAGCATCCTGGAGATCTATGGAGCACATCCATGCATCTTTTTCCAGCAAAGGAAGAATAGATTGAAGAGTGACCATTCGGAATTTGGACTTCTATACGAAACGATTCAATGAACTGAGGTCCAAAATGGGCCTGAAGTCCCCTGTCTTTTTTTGGTACCAAAAATAATTTTGAGTAACAAAGATGACCCATCAAAGGGGGTGTCGGCGAAGGAAGACTTGAAGGCCTCCACGAATGAACACAAGCGTAACCAGGCTTGTCTCCTGAGGGCAACGCCTGTTCCCGCTGCTCTACTCGCCCCTTCGGCTGCATATGAAATGAGCCTCATGGACGAGTTAACAACAGAAAAGAGGGTAGTCATCTGTGCGCCAACAGTCGGGGCCAGCGCCTCAGGTAGGTTACCAACAAGAGAGTCATTTAGCTCTTTGAGAAGATCCCTTTGGAGCCTCGTAAAATGACATAAGTAGTTCAGCGACCGTAAGGCAAAGGCCGCTGAAGAGAGGGTACGCTTCCTGCCTATCCATGCTCCTAGAATCCTTATTAGGAGGATGAATAGACGTCGAAGCCTCTGCCACGTCCTGCTGTGTGGCAGAAGCCACCACCAAAGCATCTACAGGCACACCCTTTGTGAGAAACTCCTTCTGGGGGCTGACAAAATTTATTGGGCCTCGAGGCACCGGTTCCACAGAATCAGGGTGTTCCCACGCCCTTGAGAAACCAAATCAAGGAGTTCATCAAGGGCGGAGACACCCAGGAGGCGGAAGGCTGGGGCCCAAAGGCCTTGAGGAAGACTGACTCCTCAGCTGAAGGGGTTTTGGCTTGCCAGTCACCTCTCTGTCTCAGAATCTCCAAGATATCTGAGAAGGAGATATCATCCGAAGATGATTTGGGGACCCTTCTGCGTCATCGAGGTCAGTATCCGATGTAACAGACTCATCTTGGGAGTCTACGTGCTTCCTCTTACACAATTTCTTCCGTGGGGTTCGTCCGAAGCAGTTTCGGACGGACCACCCGGAAGAAGGGAACCCCCGATGGGGGTATCCTCAGGCCCTGGGGCCCTGCTGCCGGGGGGCTGCAACACAACAGAGGCACCAGTCTCCAAATCTAGGGACGGTGAGGTAGAATCTTGCTGAACCGGCAAAGGCATGGCCAGCGCGCTCCTCATGGCCTCAAAGGCCGGACCTCCAGAATCCAAGGAGGTCACTGGTCTAGAGGCCACGATGGTACTGGGAATTCCAGCAGCCGATGCTCCGAGAGGAAGACTAGGCACCGAAGCACCCAGCCCCAAAGTGTTCCCCTCGGGCCCGGCTGAAGAGGTCGCAGTACCAAACCCTGAACCGGAGGACAGGGTAGGAAGCACAGTCGGAACCGAGAGATCTCGAAGGGGTCTCTGCTCCGACCGTATGGCTCCGCTTTGCTCCACCACCACCAACTCCAATGGCTCCGAGGAGGTTGGAGGAGGAATCGAATGTGTTGGAGGGGGGATCGGCTCCGAAGCTAACTGTGCTGGAGCCAAGACCAATTTAGTAAACACTGGAGATTGGAATAGCCTCTGTAAAACCCTATCCAGGTCCGAATCTGAAAGTCTCGATGATTTAGAGGAGGTAGACAATTCGAGAAGACTTTCCTCTCGGCTCCGAGAGAGAAGGGGACTGGCTCCGAAACGGCTCCAATGCTATCGGCGCCGACTCCACCACCGCATGGACCACCATCGGCACCGAAGGAGCCTTCTTCGGAGCCGAGGGGGAAGAGTCTGAGCTGCACACTTCCACCGGCTCCGAAGCCATTGGAACCGATGGAGGTGATTCACCTCTCGATACTCCAACTTGCGGCTCCGAAGGCAATGGAGCCGAGGTAGGAGGTATCGAGGCAGACTCTTCGACCCTCGGCCCCGAAGTCAGTGGAGCCGAGGAAGAAGAGGTCAATTTTGTCTTTTAGAAGTCGGCTCCGACGGACTTGTCGGAGCCGACGATCTTTTCTTTGGAAGCAACAGGAAGATCTAAGGCTTCCTCAAAAGAAGGCTTGATAAGCCCTTTCAATATTAATTTGTTCTTGCGTTCTTGAAGAACTCTAGATGAGAACGCATGACAGACGCTACAAGTCTCTTGCAGATGTTTCGCCCCAAACAATAAACACATACTGAATGACTGTCTGTAATGGACATTTTATATTTGCACCGAGTGCATTTTTTAAAACCTGACTTTTGTTCCTTAGACATGATACAGGCCACAACAAGTACAAACTCTAAGGAAATACTACTCTACCACAACAAGTATAGCACTATACACAAAAAGCGCCAACTGAAAAGCGCGAGACACACTGGCGCGAGTACTGGTGAAAGTTTACCTCACAACAAATTAAACAAGTTAAACGGCCCAAAGCCCTCTAATTTAAACGGGCTTGCCCGAAAAACAACTAACCAAAAGTTAATAAGAAACAATTAGCACTCAAAGGTAGGGCAAAGGCCCTCTAACTTAAACGGGCCTTGCCCGACTGATCAAATTAAATTTCTGGAAACAAGCACTCAACAAAAACACAATCAGAAATAGCAAGAAATAGCTGTTAAAACAGCTGTTTGGTTAATATGGACAAAAATTCCCTAGGTCAAGGACCAATAAGGTAAAAATAACAACTTAGCTCCAGCCAAGTCGAGACCACGTCCAGCTTGTTAAGCGGCAAACGAGATCTGGGAAGCAGGTGTAGTGCATCCTGGGATAGGGAGTAGCCCAGCCAATGAGAGACTTCGTGCTAGTGTATTAGTTGCCGAGTCGGAGCCGATGGATCGGCTCCGAACCCATATGTTGTGAATGTAGGCGAGATAGGATCCCATTACATCCATGCATTCCTGAAGGTGTTCACAGAATGCGTTTATAAAGGATTCTGCGGTCTGGGCCGTATTTTCCACAGGCCCGGGGGTTTTGAAGGATTCCACTTCGGTTTTGAGGAGTGTGAAATTTGCTTTAGAGAAGTTTTTCACTGTGGTTTTCTGGGCAGGGGGTGGGGTCGGGATGTGAATATCCAGTGAGATTAGTTTATGGTCTGATCTTACCAGTGAGGGATACACTTCTGGTCTGGAGCATACAGTCCCCATGTTGGTGATGATCAGGTCCAGTATGTTTTCCCCTCTTGTGGGAGTGGAAACAAGTTGTTCCATAGCATTTGAGTTTATAAATTCTAGGAACCTTTGGGCTAGGGTGTTGGAGCTAGAGTAATGCTCCCAGTCTATGTTTGGGTAGTTGAAGTCGCCCAATATAATGGTGTTTGGAGAGACCTTCATATTTTCCAGTGTTCTCAGGAAGGCCGAGTGGGGTTCCTGGGTTTGGGAGGGTGGTCTGTAGCAGGCTATAAACTGGAAGGCAGTTTTACCCACTGTTAGTTGCACATGGATAGTCTCTGATGCTTCGTGCTGTGCCACCAACCTGGAGGTGTGGGTATCTTTGACTAATATTTATACTCCCCCTCCTTTTGTGGTTCGGTCCAAGTTTTGGGCCCGAAAAGCATGGTATGAGGTATAACCTGGTAGTGCTGGGGTGCTCTCGGAGCCTTGAACCAGGTTTCTGTTACTGCACAGATATCGATGTTCTCCATGCTAAGGAGAGTTTCGAGTGCGTGCATCTTGAGGTTTAGACTTCTGGCGTTGAGTAGCATTACTCTTAGTTTCTTATCCCTTGTGATACCTATGGAGGTGGGTTTGTCTTTTGAGCCTTGCCTAAAAAAGGCACTATCGGGGTAGCAAGAGCCTTTGCCAATATCCGAAAGCCCAGGGGTGACAGGTGCAAGCCGTCCCTAGCGAAGCATCGTGGCTTGTCTAGCATGTCATCCCAGGTTGACAGGCATTGGTTCCCCTTTGAATGACACCAATACTTAAGCCAATTGTTGAAATTGATCATCTTGTCTTCATATTGTGGCATCATTCTTGGTGAGGGTAAGATGCTACTCAAGGTCAGGGTCATACCGGCCTGGGCTACATGCTCAGAGAGCTCCTCTATGTCTCTTTTCATGTAGTCCAGGGAAGTACGTCTCAGGTCATTCACACCAGCATGGACAATGACTCAGTCATATTTGTACTTGCCTTGGAGTGACCTGAATGCTTGTGTTATGTGGCGGATCCTAGCGCCCGACAGGCAGCTCACAGTGACCTTCTCCTTGTTCAGCCTGGTGAGCGGGACGTCAGTGTGCCTGACAATAGAGTCACCTATTACAAGTGTATCAGTTGTGTTGTTTAGCCTTAAGGGCTGTGACTGTTTGGTACACTGGCTTTGTGAGCTATGTGTTGCACGTGTTTTGTTTTGTGGTAGCGGTTGCTTGGGTGTCTGTTTTGGAGGTCTCTGCTGCTTAGGCAGATTTTTATTTAGAGCCTCCGAGTATGTTTTTGTGTGTTTATGTGTTTGGTTTGCTGTCTTGGTAGGTCTATGTGAGACTGGAATTGTAGTGAGTGTGGTTTCCTTCTCCTCCTGACTGGTTACGCCAGTACTGAGTTGAGAGAGCTTAGCCTCCAGTTTGGCTATATGGTTGCATCTCTCACATGTGTTGGAATTTGTTGGGAGGAGGAGAGGGTTGTCTGTGTACATGAGGCAGTTGTAACATTGCCTCAAGATTCCCAGATTCACCAGCTGGACCGGAGAGGAGATCGACAACTGACCTTTGGACATGCTAGAATAGTATTGGGAATTCCTTTACAATTGAAAAAAAGGGCCAATGGGGAACAAGGTACTCAAGGGGAGTTTATGAGGGTGTAGTGCTTTTAATTTTTTAGTGCTGACTTAGTGAGCAAGTGCCAGGTAACTTAAATGCAATGTGTTACAGGTAACTTAAACGCAAAACCGACAAACAGTAACTTTCTTTCAAGTGAAACAAGGAAATTAGTACAGTAAGCAATGCAGATATCACCAGGGATCCACAGAAGCGCTGAAAAGCCGCGTTTTAGGTGAAATTAGCATTTCAGGGAAATAACAAGCATACAAACAAGGCTAGATTCAGCAGGCCTGGATCTAGTCTATGCTACAGCAAACAAGGTGTACCAATTTCAGTAAGAAACACTTCAAATATGCAGGCACTATAAGCCTTTAACCAGAAATTCCCAGCTCAGAAGGGCAGAGTCCAGCCTCTCCTCCCACAAGAGTGCAGACCACGAACCTTCTTAATGTAAAATAACTGGCCTGAAGCCCAAGTGCTTAAACCAGAACTAATACACTTTTAGAATAACAGACACTGAGCCCTCAATCAGCAGTTCCCAACTTAGAAGGATGTAAGCTCCCTGTCCTGCCACCACAGTGCAGGCCACAAACCTTCTTAATGTAAAACAACTGGTCTGAAGCCCAAGTGCTTAATCCAAAAGACTTAGAATGATAGCTACACTTTAATCAAGTTACTACCAAGCAGTTATAAATACAATTGAATACTTTAAAGAATGCCTGGATTAGTGCTCAACTTATACAAACAAAGCTAGATTCAGCAGGCCTGGATCTAGTCTATGCTACAGCAAACAAGGTGTACCAATTTCAGTAAGAAGCAGTTCAAATATGCAGGCACTATAAGCCTTTAACCAGAAATTCCCAGCTCAGAAGGGAGTCCAGCCTCTCCTCCCACAAGAGTGCAGACCACGAACTGTCTTAATGTAAAATAACTGGCCTGAAGCCCAAGTGCTTAAACCAGAATTAATACACTTTTAGAATAACAGACACTGAGCCCTCAATCAGCAGTTCCCAACTTAGAAGGATGTAAGCTACCTGTTCTGCCACTACAGTGCAGACCACAAACCTTCTTAATGTAAAACAACTGGTCTGAAGCCCAAGTGCTTAAACTAAAAGGCTTAGAATGAGTTACACCAAGCAGTAATAAATACAGTTGAGTACTTTTAAGATGACGCAAAAGCAAAATAAAGTAGGAAAAAACACAAATACAGTAAAAGCAGATACATTTTTTTTTTTTTTTTAGTGGAAAGAGAGAAAGGAGTAGCAGAAACTAAGATAATTGGCCTTCTCAAATGTTCTCCCTGTACTGGGTAGAATGAGGTAATGACACTAGACTGGGAGGAGGGTCCCAGATCAAATTTACACTAGGGACGGGCAACTGCAAAGCCACCAACTATAAAAACACTATACCAATAGAGAGGGAGGGTGGGAAACAAACTGCAGAAATGCTTCTCACAGCTGAAAAGCAGCAGTGAGCCTTTAAATGAAAGTTTTAAACAGCTAAAGGAGCCTCTAGAAAAAAGAGTTTAACTGCAACAAGTTATTAGAAACAAACAACCCAACAGATGCTTAATAAAAGTGGACAATTTCCAGTTAATACCTCACACACAGTGAAACTAGCTAGAAAAATACACAGTACACAAAGTGCTATAAATAACAAAGAAATAAAGAACAAAATAAACAAAAAACAGGATACTTAATGTTATATATTACAGCTCCGAGTTTCCTCAGTGTCCTTCATTCGATCAAGCTCAGTGTAAAATCATCTGAAAAAGTTTGGACTACTTGCAGTTCTGCTTTCAGTTCCTCATCTGATGAGCTATACAGTTTTAAATCATCAACAAAGAAAAGATGAGAAGTTGTTACACTTTGTTGTTTTCTAGGAGCCAAATTATAGCCATGGCCTAATTTGTTAAGTAGACAGGTTAATGGGTTAAGGAAAAGACGAATAGCAGAGGTTATAGAGAGTCACCCTGGAATATCCCCCTTTGGATTTTTATCCCTGGAATAATAATTTGTCCTTTATCATGGCTTAATTGCAAAGCGGTCTGCCACTGTTTCATGGTCACTGTAAAGTAGTTTATCAGTGTAGTATGTATCTTGCACATTTTTAAGCACTCATATCCATGAATGTGGGATACTATCAAATGCTTTTTTGTAGTTAATCCATGCCATACTTAGATTCTTCCCCTTTTTACAATTCTCTACTTATTTATTTATTTCACATTTGTTTACTGGAAAAGTCTGACTTGGAATGAAGTCAACTTTCAGTGGAGTCCCGGGCAGAAACGCTCCAGACCCATGTCTTTGCACTCATGACTTTATTTAGCAACAGATGATCCTTTGTTCCATATGACTTTCTTTTATTGCCCTTTTGTTCTATTGTCATGATTGAGTTTTCTTCTAAATGACTATAAACTCTGTCGGCATCAATTCTGGTGTATACGTAGTTGGAATGCAAGTTATTGGTCTATAATGTTTAGGGTAGCTTGCAGGTTCACTCTTAAGTAGCAGCATTGTTTTTCCTGTTGTTAGCCAGGTTGGTGTGTGTTCAGGGTCCGCATATATATATATATATATATATATATATATATATATATATATATATATATATATATATATACACACACACACACACACACACACATAGTTCTTACTCATGGCTAAATCTTAGTGCAAAGATGTTAATACTTTTAACCAGAAGTTAGGTACTACATCTGGGCCTGGTGTTTTCCAATGAGAGGCTTTTCTAACTTTGTTTCAATTTCTCTTGCTGTTACTTCACCCCATTTCATAAACTGTACCTCTGAACTTCTTATACTTTTTTTTACTACTTCTATCCATTTAGCATCTTTGTTATGTTCCACAGGATCTTCATAAATATTTCTCCAAAATGTATCTATTTCTTTTTTGGGTGGTCTTTTAGTTCCTTTAACCTTGTTTCCCAATCCTCTATAAAACGTTTTGGGGTCATCAATAAATTGCTTATTTTGCACTTTTCCTTTATATTTATCTGTATATCTTCTAAGTTTCTCTGTCTGTGCTGATATTTTTAGTTTATTATTTGCGATAGTGCATGACAGATCCTGATCCGTTATAATATTTTGCATTGCTTTTATCACGTCTATAGCCTACTATATATCAAATTCCATATCCCAGGAAAACCACAAACGATTTCTAAATGTGTGTAATGAACTGTCAATAAATAAAACTACCTTATGATGGGTGATCCATCAATTAAATGGAGCACATATGTACCAAAGTTTAGGCATGTTCAA
This sequence comes from Protopterus annectens, assembly GCF_019279795.1. Classification (NCBI taxonomy): domain Eukaryota; kingdom Metazoa; phylum Chordata; order Ceratodontiformes; family Protopteridae; genus Protopterus; species Protopterus annectens. The sequence continues at coordinate 953,253,861 of NC_056726.1, forward strand.
AGATTCCTACATCTAGTAAATGCTGAATCTCTTGTTCAATTAACCAATTGTTCAATTAACCAACTCATTATGGGCCAAACTCTTTTAGACTTTGCCCTCATTAACATCATACCTACTAGTAAACACTCTTATAGTACCATCATCTTTGGTCTAATCTGTTGAGAAATCAGTACTCTTCTTTAAAGAATCTAGAGCCACCACAATAAACACCACTGAATTCAAAGACTTTAAAGAGAATCTATTAAAACTACACAATAAGCTCTCAAAATTCTGCAAGATTCCCGATCCCCATACAGCCTCAGCTGTCACTAAGAAATTTAAAACCCATTTAACAAACAGCATAAACTACATATTCCCTTTGTACGTTTCAGTATCCTAGTTATTGGTAACTCCAGACTGAGACACACCAATGCAGCACTCACTAGGTTGAGCAAAGAGAGAGTCATTGTCTGTTGCCTATTAGGTGTATTAGGTGCCAAAAATTGGCACATCACACATACACTCAAATCCTTGCACCACAAATACACATATGATACAGTCATAGTGCATGTAGGTATAAATGACTTGAAATGCACTTCCCTGGACTATATTATAACAAAGACATGATGGAGTTCTCAGAATATGTGTCTGAGGCAGTTATCTTTGAAAACATTCTACCATCACCAAGAATGTTGCTGCAATACAAACAAAAGATTGACTTCAACAACTGGTTAAGCTTCTGGTGTCATTTTAATATGGTATAATATACATCAGCCTAGGAGAAGACAACAGACAGTCCTGTTTTGGCAGGGATGGCCTGCACCTATTGCTCTAAGGCTTTTGTATACTGGCTAAATCATTGTACACCATCACAGTGCCTTTTTTAAGCAATGTCAGTCTTCTAAAGTTTCCAGCATACAACAGAATCTGGATAACAAAGCTACTGCTGCTCAACACAAGGAACCTTAACAAAACATCCACTCACTACAAGCACTCCTTACCCTGCAAGATATCTATATATATACTGTCACAGGGACCTGTTTTAAGACCAATATGAGCACTCCATCAGTGCAGGATTTCAACACCTACCATATGTTCAGGCCCTCCACATTAAATAAAGGCACAAATGATAGTAGTAATGTCTCCATATTTTTAAACATTTCACCTCCAGATACATTACACAAGACAATAACCTGGTAGTCCTCCACTCCCAACTTTCTAATGACAAAAGCCCTACTCATATCACAGTTAACTGCAGGATCCTATCAATATCCCCCTCAGCCCACATCCCTTACCTAACCAGTACTGAATACATCCATTACCTAACCAGTACTGACTCCCTATGCATTAAGTCAAAAAACATTTTCCTAGGAGCCCTTCAACTACCCCATTAACTGGGAGACTTGCACATCCTCAAACTTGTATGCCCAAAAACTTCAGAACTTCATCAATACAAACTCTCTGGACCAGTTAGTCAACACCCCAACCAAGGGCAATCAAATCCTCAAATTGGTCCTTATCAATATGGGGCAGCCTTGACACTCACCAATTTAACTTCCTCCCTGGTCAGATTGGACCACAGATCAATCAGATTCACTTTAAGATTGAAGCTGGAAGCATCTTCTAGTATCTCGGCATTCAGGGAATATGCCAAGACTAATCTACTAAACCTGAGTAATGACCAGGCTAATGTCAAAAAGCCCCATCCACCTTGATAACCCCAGTACTTATGCAGGGTCCTTTAGTACCAAAGTTTAAGCACATTCTAAGTACACAGAAATGTACACACACTGTAGTAGCATATAAACAGATGCAGCTGTACCTCATAGGAACAAGTGCAAAGCAAACCGAAGACACAAACCAACATGGTGTAACCATAAGATCAACAAGCTTCATAATAAAAGGAAATTAACTTTGAACAAAAGAAAGAAGGGTAATTTCCAGAATGTCACAGCCCTTGTCACTGAAATAAGCAACCAACTTAGGAGCTTAATAAAATCTGCCAAAGGCAAGTCCGAGGCTAAAACAGCTACCCAGGCCAAAGACAATCACAAGGCAATTTTAAGTTATGTTTGTAATCTCAAAAGCACACAGCAATGCGCTGAGCTGAGTGTGAATGACATCGACAGGGGGGCTGAAGATGCATCAGACCTACTGGGAGATAAGTTTAGTTTTCACTTTAGCCCACTTCCCTGTCTGTTCCTCAAGATATATCTGAAACTGACTCACCTCCAGCTATCAAGCAAGACCAAGTCCAAAAAGTGTTGTCAAAAGCTAAAAATACTGCATCAATGGGTCCTGACAATATCCCTGGATGCATCTTAAATAGCATCAAGCACAATTTAGCCACACTCTTAACAACACTGCTCCATATCAGCCTCCATAAATGTTTTATACCAAGTGAAAGGAGAACAGCTACAGTCATTTCCTGCATGAGAGAGGACCTTTCATAGACCCAGGCAATTACAAACCCATATGCAAAGTCGTGGAAAGACTTATGATAGAACTAATCAATCAGGACACAGGGAATCTCAAACACTGGGGCTGTCTCAGTTTAGATTGGTCAAGGGCAGGTCACGCTTAATCAACCTGGTAGACATTTTTTTAAAAGGTCCCTAAAAGCAATGGATGAAGGCAAAAACGATACACACTGCACACCTTGACCTAGCCACAGATTTTGACACAATTCCTCACTCAGGCATAGTGGAAAAGCTAAATAAACTGGGAATAAACCCCTATGTCACCCGATGGATTGCCAACTAGCTCACAGACAGGATGCAGATCAAAATGGGGAAGCTACTTTCATAAAGAGACCAGTCATCAGTGGTGTACCTGAGGATCTGTGCTGGGAGCTCTCCTGTTTGGCATCTACTTTTGTGAAGTAAAAGCTAATACCAAAGGGATCTGGCTGACTAGGCTTGCAGATAACTGCAAGCTAGGAACAATCACTGACTCCCCAAATGACTTAGCCATCCTGCAAGAAGGTTTGTCCCAAATAAAGAACTGGTGCCAAAATCACGGACTGAAACTAAATGCCAAAAAATGCATTATCATATCCTTTAAGAAGTCAGCTACCCTAGAGAACTACCACATTGACAATACGCCCCTAAGAGTTGACACAGTTATTTGGGATTTGGGAATTTATTTGGACAGTGACCTAACTTTTGACCAAGTGTCCATCATTGTAAGAAAGTCCTTCTATGTTGCACTGCTTATAAACAAAGGGATTGTGTCTAGATCTAGGGATGTTATCGTCCACCATTTACTTAACCCTCATTAGGCCAATTATTGAATATAATTCTCCCTTTGGCATGTGTCTGCCCAGACACATGCAACAACTGCAATGCACAGAGTGCCTCACAAAAAGGATACAAGACCTAAACAACACATCCTACATGGCTCAACTCAAAGCCCTCTCATTAAATTTGGTATCCTACAGGCTGCTAAGAGGTGATGTGTGTCTGGCATACAATGCATCCTCAGACCCATTAATGATAGATTTTACTGCACATTAGCAAGTCAAATGGTATCAGAAATACTTGGTCTAGGAATCTAAACCTCTTCTGCAACATCAACAGAACATTTGGAGGGTGAGGTATATCTTGCAGAGGACACTGCTGTAACAAACTCCCCCATCCACATGAAACAAAATTCATCCTTGTCCATATTCAAGTGCAATTTAGATTTATGGATGTGAAACAGAAAACTTACCCCAGAACTGTCCACTGTACTATGGAAGGACAGAGTAATCTCCTAAATGCTTTATACCATGGATGGTGTGATGCCCGTGCACTGGCCTAGCAATCAAGGAGTCTCAATCCTCACCACTACCACCAGTGAGGGGCGTCCATATAGGGAAAGGATAATAAATACACACACAGTAGAGCACAATTTCCCTTAAGAGCACACAGAGATCACAGTCAGTCTGGGGCTGGTTTCTCCCATTCTCTCCAGGTCCCCAATAAGACTCCCCATTGGCACAGCTATAGGGTCCAGATCTCAGCCTAGTTGGTAAGCTAAAACCTCCAGCACCCTCTCTGTCCAACCAGTGCTTTGTGTCCCTGTATAAGTAGCTGACACACACACTTTGGGATAAGAGTTATATACAGCCACACAGACACTCCTGGGGAAGGCTGGCACAGGTTATTCAGCTGTGCCCCTTTTATCTAGACTATATGGTAGTACTACTTGCCATCACCCACTAATATTTATCAGCTACTAAAAAGGTCCTTAACAAAGGGTGTCCAATTATTACTGTGTAATATTATTATGTAAATAGTAAGTGCAACTTAACAGTCAAGGCTTGTTGGAGTGGCTTGGCCAATATCACTAAATATATGCAACGTACTCTTAGAGCTTAAATTATCTCTAAACAAAACAACCACCGTTGAAAAATTTAAAAATATTTAATAATAAATAATAAATAATAAAAACACAAGACAATACTTCTTACTACACAGTGCTAGTCAAGAGTTCAGAGATCACAGAGAAATGCTTAAAATAATACAGTAGAAAAGTTCTGACATCAATACAGAAATAAAAAACTAATCTAATCTTCCTATTTCCTAGCTACATTGAAGAGAAAACACAGCTCCAAAATAAACTTACATATCGAGCAAGACGGTGCTGGTGAGTTGGATGTTCTCAAGACAAATGCTAAAAATGCCCTCATTCTTTCTGTCCTTAAATTGATAACCTGGTACCACTGATTCATTTCAGATTATATCATTTCTTTCTGGTTCCCAGGCTAACAGAAACTCAGAGGTTAATAACCCTTTTGATCTTGCAGCTGGTCAGGAAGGCAGAGCAATAAAATAAATTACACATGTAAATTATACCCATTAACTCTGGCCTCAAAACAATAGGCAGAATGCCTCCCTCTAGACATCTCTGCTCCAAGTTTTAAATCAAAGAATTTCACAATGCTCGACTTATCAGTTTTCTTACAGCAGAGTGCACTGTTACATCTTCTTTCAGTTCAACATCCAATACAGTCTTTTCACATTCAAGAGAACAAGCCTGTGGCTTACATTAATATTTACAAATGACAGAATTATCTACAAAATTCTATCTAGCTAGGCTGGTAGCCTTCACCTATATTCACCCCCCCCCCCCCCGGGAACTCAAGCTAGTTTTTCAAGTGACCCTTGAGAAACGCTGCTTGAGAGGGTTAGGTTCATCTGAGTATACCGTACCCCATTCCCTGTCTTGACAGCTCATCTGCGTTGGCATTGCTAATCCCACTGCGGTGTTGCACTTGCATATCATATGCTTGCAACCTTAGGCTCCATCTTAGCAACTTGGCGTTTGGCTGGCTGGCTCTGTTTAGTCATGTTAGGGGACTGTGATCTGTAACTACAGTTAATTTTCTTCCATACAGATAAAGCTGAAGTTTCTGCAGTGCCCACACTATGGTTAGACATTCCTTTTCTACAGCTGCATGGCATTCCTCTCTCAGTAGGAGCCTACGACTGAGATAAACCACTGGGTGCTCTTCTACCTCTGAAGAAATCTTGCTAAGTACAGCCCCCACCCATGGTTTAAAGCATCCACCTGCACAACAAATTCTTTGCTGTAATATGGACCGACTAACACAGGGGGTCCTCCCAAAGCTACCTTAAGCTTCTGGAATGCCTGCTCACATGCTGGGGTCCACACTACCTTATCTGGCCTGTTCTTCCTTGTCAGGTTTGTGAGGGGAGCAGCTATGGTACAATAACTGGGGACAAACTTTCTGTAGTACCCTGCTGTCCCTAAGAATGCCCTCACCTGTTTTTTGGTAACAGGTGTAGGCCATGCTAGAATGGCTTCCACTTTGGCAAGTTCTGGCCTGATCTTACCACTCCCCAGTCTGTCATAGGTAGGAGACCTCTGCCATACCCACCTGACATTTGCTGGGCTTAATAGTCAACCCTGCCCTCTGTAGTCTGCCCAGCACCTCCCTGACATGTTGAAGGTGCTCTTGCCAGGAATGGCTGTAGATGGCAATATCATCTAAGTAAGTAAGGGCAAACCCTCCTGCTAGGATATGATCTACCAGCCTCTGGAAAGTTGCTAGGGCATTTTTCATCCCAAAAGTCATCTTTATGAACTCACAGAGCTAAAAAAAGTCACAAAGGCTGACCTCTCTCTAGCACTGGGAGTCAAGGGCACCTGCCGGTAACCCTTGGTAAGATCAATGGTTGTAAGATACTTAGCCCCACTCAGCTGCTCTAGGGCCTCGTCTGTCCTAGGCATGGGGTAAGCATCTGACTCTGTGTGACAATTTAATTTCCTGTAGTCCACACAGAACCTGGTGCTGCCATCCTTCTTTGGCACCAGCACCACTGAGGAGGCCCAGGGACTGTTGGACTCTTGAATTACTCCTAGTTCCAACATTTCCTGTATCTCCTCCCTCAGAGACTGTTTGACTCTCTCGGGCACCCTATAAGATGCCTGTCTAATAGGCCTTTGGGGTCCTGTATCCACTTGCTGCTGCACCAGGTGGGTGCACCCTGGTTTCCCAGTTAACATGTCCCCAAGCTCCTGTAACACTGCTCAGATTTCTCAAACCTGGGTAGGAGATAGCTGCTGGGACATTGCTACCCCTTCCATTGAGGTGTCAGTCCAAGACTCACTTGAGGACATCAATCACCAGATCTCCCTCAGACTCCTCCAGCAATACACTGCAAATACTCAGCACAAGGGCCTCCCTATCATTGTAAGGTTTCATCATGTTAACATGGTACAGTTTGTGCCCCTGCCTCCTGCCTAGCAGTTCCACCATGTAGTTAACATCACTTACCTTTCTTACCACCTTGTAAGGTCCCTCCCAAGCTGCTTGCAGCTTGTTGTGTTTGACAGGAATGAGAACCATTACCTGCTGCCCTACAGCATACTCTCTAGCTCGAGCATTCCTGTCATACCGGACCTTTTTCTGTTGCTGGGTTTCTGCCAGGTTTTCCTGGGCTAAGCCCATGAGTTACCCAAAACGAAGAGATGGAAAGCGAACAAAAAGCACCAAAACCACAAAAAAACGTTCGCTAGTTGAGAACCAAATAAGGGTCCAGACCGAGACTGCAGACTAATGTGAAATATTTAATGTTGCAATGCTTGACACACAAGGTTGACGCTAACAAACTAACGCTTAACACACAGTAAGTACGTTTTCGAAAATCTTCATCAGAAAGCAAACACCAAGCCTGAATTACATTCCTATTAAATACATATATTTGAATAAATAGACCATGAGTTCAAAGCAATTGACATATCAATGATTCAATTAAAAATTTTGTTTCCAATAAAAGTGACATTAGTTAAAAGTAAAACTTTTCAAGTATAATTTTCATTATCAATTCAACATCAGTAATACATAAATATATTTATATAAAAAAACCTTTTCCTTGAAATAAATATACACTGTAAAATGTGCAATATAAAATATATAATCAATTTTGTACCCTTATAAAATTGGTTAAAACATGTTATAAATCATTTTGAACAAATTATAATCCTGTACTACCCTCTAGTGGAGATTTATAATTTAGCACTCAATTTTAAAACTGGAAGGATAGAGAGCATATCATTTAAACAAGGGTTTCTATTAGCTTCCAAAATAATTTGCCATAATAACTCTCTGTATTCAAGTTTTGTCTCCCACATGCCCCCCCTAATTTCTCTGGCCACCGTTTCAATTACAAAAAAAACAAAGGAGGCTTGTGGGCAGGTTAAAGTGTGTTTAAAAAGTGCATTATTCATATTATGCTTTTTGATTTCATAATAGTGTTCATATATTCTTAATTTTAGCTTCCTCTCCGTTTTACCAACATAAAAGGAACCACAGATTAGACATAAAGCTAAATAAACCACACCATTAGTATTACAGTTAGAAAAAGAGTGGCCTTTAATAAGCTTATTGCGACTGGGGATGTAAATACTGGAACCATTTATAATGTGTGAACATTGAGAACATGAACCACATTTAAAAGTCCCTAATCTTTTGGATGTACGTTGAACTGTTGAGCCACCCCCAAACTCAAATAACTTCTTAAAATTAGTGTCCCTTCTATAAGTAAATGTTAAAGGTTTACTGTGAATTTGTTTAAGTTCTGAAATTTGTCTAAAACGTTCTCATTCCCTAGAGACAATTTGTTTTATATACCCTGAATCACCTGTATAATCCATAACATATGTTTCATCCCAATTATTAGTGGAAGTGTTAGGATTATAACAAAAGTTGGGTCCTTCATCACAACCCAAAATGGGGGCAAACCTCCCTTTCCTACCTTCAGAAACTTCTTTACAAACTTCACAAATCAGGTTTTCAGGGTAACATCGGTCTCTAAACATTTGGGTTACAAAATCACATTCCTTTAAAAATTCAGAATCTTCTGAAGTCATATGACTTATTCTTACTAACTGTCCTTTAAGAAGATTCTTTTTTTGAAAAAAACGGATGCCCACTACTAAAGTGGAGATATGAATTGGAAAAAGTTCCTTTTCTAAAAACTTTGGAAGAAAAGGAATGGTCTAATTTAATCAGAGAAATATCTAAGTAAGTCAGTTGTTGAGTATCAAGATGGTAGGTAAAATCCACAAATTCTGTGGTTCCTTTCAAATAGGAAAGAAATTAAAAAAATCTTTCCTGGGAATCATTCAATATCGTCTAGAAAGCGTTTATAAAAACACCAACACTTAGAAAACTCTGAATCAATAACAAATAATTTTTCCCACCTGGACAAAACTATATTTGCATAAGTGGGAGCACATTTTGCCCCCATAGCAATCCCTCTTTCTTGCTTGTAAAATTCCCCTTCAAAGAACATAAAATTGTTCTTGAGAACCGTTTCCATTAATAACAGGCATGTCGTAAAATCATGGGAACTAAATTTACCACTATCTCTCATACTTTCTTCAAGCCATAATAAACCAGTTTCATGAGGAATTGAACCAAATAGGTCAACTATATCCAAGGTTATGAAAAGTATGTTGGGATGAAATAATTCTGGTTTTACCTGCCTGAGAAAGTCCCAAGAATCCTTCAAAACAGTAACTCCCTCATTTGAGAGTGTTTTTAACTTGACATCCACATATTTTGCTAGAGAGGTAGTAATGGAACCCTCAGAGGAAACAATAAGTCTTAGAGGTGGATCCATAGGGTCCTTTTGGGCCTTAGGAATTCCAAATACTGATGGTGTCCCTAGGGTATTTATTAAACAAAAAATTATAAATGTCCATGTCGATGGATCCTTCTAACAACAAATCATTTAAAAGTATATTGATTTTAGAATAAGCAATGTTAACTTCGTTCAAGGATGATTTGGAATATTTAAAATCATTGGCCAACATATATTTCATTTTTGATTCGTACAAAATATAATCCATAAGTACAGTTCCACCCCCTTTGTCAGGTTGCATAATTCTCACAGCTTTGTTGTTCATCAATTCATTCAATAATAGTTTTTCATTTTTGGAAAGGTTGGGATTCACTCTATGTGTATTAATAGTATTTCTCATCTCCCTCTCCAGTATTATCTCCAAACTCCTAAGCTGTGGATGCAATGGGAGGTTGAAGGTACTTTTTTCTTAAAAATTGGTTGTGTGTGTATATTATTAGAACCTGCAAACATCAGGGCCAAATTTTTCTTTCTTAAAAATAACTTCATGTCAACAAGGGCTTTAGCAATACTCGCTTTCCTAACAGGTATAAATTTGAAGCCTTTAGAAAATAATTCAAAATGACAAAGTAATAGGTATCACACTATAATTAAAAATTTTGTAATTCTTATACTCAAAAATATTACCCTTCTGAACTATTTCACTCCCTAAATTTTGATGTAGATTGACTAATATATGTTGTTCCCCCTGTGGTTGTAATAATTGTTGTTGTAGTATACTGGTTTCTTCTTCCGTATCCTGTCGGACCTCCGTGGGGGAGGGGGGGACATCTAAAGGGTCATTTTGATCAACCACAGGAAAATCATCATCTAAGTAAGTAAGGGCAAACCCTCCTGCTAGGATATGATCTACCAGCCTCTGGAAAGTTGCTAGGGCATTTTTCATCCCAAAAGTCATCTTTATGAACTCATACAGCTAAAAAAAAGTCACAAAGGCTGACCTCTCTCTAGCACTGGGAGTCAAGGGCACCTGCCACTAACCCTTGGTAAGATCAATGGTTGTAAGATACTTAGCCCCACTCAGCTGCTCTAGGGCCTCGTCTGTCCTAGGCATGGGGTAAGCATCTGACTCTGTGTGACAATTTAATTTCCTGTAGTCCACACAGAACCTGGTGCTGCCATCCTTCTTTGGCACCAGCACCACTGAGGAGGCCCAGGGACTGTTGGACTCTTGAATTACTCCTAGTTCCAACATTTCCTGTATCTCCTCCCTCAGAGTCTGTTTGACTCTCTCGGGCACCCTATAAGGTGCCTGTCTAATAGGCCTTTGGGGTCCTGTATCCACCTGCTGCTGCACCAGGTGGGTGCACCCTGGTTTCCCAGTGAACATGTCCCCAAACTCCTGTAACACTGCTCAGATTTCTCAAACCTGGGTAGGAGATAGCTGCTGGGACATTGCTACCCCTTCCACTGAGGTGTCAGTCCAAGACTCACTTGAGGATATCAATCACCAGATCTCCATCAGACTCCTCCAGCAATACACTGCAAATGCTCAGCACAAGGGCCTCCCTATCATGGTAAGGTTTCATGTTAACATGGTACAGTTTGTGCCCCTGCCTAGCAGTTCCACCATGTAGTTAACATCACTTACCTTTCTTGCCACCTTGTAAGGTCCCTCCCAAGCTGCTTGCAGCTTGTTGTGTTTGACAGGAATGAGAACCATTTCCTGCTGCCCTACAGCATAATCTTTAGCTCGAGCATTCCTGTCATACCGGACCTTTTTCTGTTGCTGGGTTTCTGCCAGGTTTTCCTGGGCTAAACCCATGAGTTCAGTGAGCCTTGTCCTGAAGTTTAGGACATATGCCACAACAGACTCCTTGTGAGATTCACACTCACCTTCCCACTCATCACGAATTAAATCTAGAGGTCCCCTCACCCTATGTCCATACAGCAACTCAAAGGGTGAAAAAAAATGTGGATTCCTGGGGAACTTCTCTGTAAGCAAACAGATGGGGAAAATATTTGTCCCACTCCCTCTTAAACTGGTCTGCAAATGCATGTAGTACAGACTTGACTGTAGAGTTTAACCTCTCAACAAGACTATTAGTCTGGGGATTGTAGGGATTGGTCTTCAGTTGCTTCACCCCACATGACTTCCACAGTTAAGTCAGCAGGTCTGACATGAAATTGGCCCCTCTGTCAGTCGGTATTTCTTTTGGGAAACCTACCCTGCTGAAAATCTTAAACAAAGCATTTGCCACCTTTTCTGCCTCAATGGAGGACAAAGCCACTGCCTCAGGGTATCATGTAGCATAATCCACTACCACTAGGATATAATTTTTCCCTGTGGAACGTAGGGTACTCAAGAGGCTCCACAATATTCATAGCTACCCTCTGAAATGGCTCTTCAATCACATGCAAAGGCATAAAAGGAGCTCTCACCTTGTCTACTGCCTTCCTGCAGTACCCTCTGGGAATCCCAGGCAAATAGAAATTCTGCATAATACGTCTCTTTGTACGTTGTATGCCTATATGACCTACAAAGGGAATATCATGGGCTATGGCTAGAAGCACCAGACAGCAGGCTCTAGGCACTACCAACTGATGTATTCTCTCACCTTCTAGCCCTCCCTCAAGGGTCCACGCTCTACACAATAACCCTTTTCCCAGTATACAGAATTCTCCTTCCCTTGAGAATCAGGTGTCTCACTAGCTACCTGCCTCAGGCCTTGTAATGTAGGGTCTGAGAGCTGAGCCCATCTCAACTCTCTCTTTGTAACCCTTCCCAGCTCCCATTCCACAGGAAATCTGGCATCCTCTGACAGCAGTGCTTCACTGTCAGCCTGGGTACTACTACTCACCTCCACTTTTGCAGTCAATCTGTCCAAGGGAACATCAGTACTCACAAGCAGCTGTGGTTCACCTTCATTCTCACTGCTACAGAGTAGCTCCCTCCTTGAAGTAACCACCTCACCAGTCCTGGCTGTAAGTATGCGGTCTGTCTGGGTCTCCCCCAGGCTACCAGACCCACATGCTTCTCTCGAAGCCTGACTGCGTGTAACTGCATTAACACATAGTACTGCCTCATCCAAAGCCTTCCCTATCAGGACATCTGCTGGATGGTAGTTCAGTACCTCTGTTGTCTGAAGACAACCTATTATTGGCATTTTGCCTTCCCCACTTACTGGCTCTCTCATCTTTTATTCCCCACCTTGCCTCCATGGACATCTGTATGCCACATGGCTACACTGGTTGCATTCAAAACATTTAACCCTAGGTCCTGGATGTGTATCTGGACCAGCGGCTTCCGCTGCTACTGGCAGATTTTGTCGGGGTAGTCTGTGCTGCCCACCATGGGTTCATTTAAACCCATAAGTACTGGGGGGTCCCTTTCCTGTGCAGGGATGCCCTGCTTGCTAGGTATAGGTCTCCCTTCTTCCCCAACTCCTCTGACATAGAACATTGCCTATCAGCTAACCAGGTCCTCATATCCTCAGGCAAAGTGCTAAGGGCTTGTTCCCTCACCAACAGGTCTGCCAGCCCTTCAAAAGTGGTAACCCGACATCCATTCTCCCACCTATGAAAATAAGTGCTCAGTTCAGCAACATATTCTTACACACTTCCATCTGTCTTCCGTCTATGGTCACGAAATTGTTTCATATACGTTTCAGGTGTTAGCTTAAAAAATTCTAAAACAGTTCTCAACAGTAGTATAATCAAAATATTCACAATCAGCAAGTTTAGACAACACAGTTACAGCTTTACAATGGAGTAAGGGGGTCAGGAACCGTACCCAAAGCCTTTGGTCAACATCATACTGTTTACAGACCCTCTCAAACATGTGAATGAAACTATCAAAATTATCCCCCTCTTTAAACTGTAGAAGAAATTTACTGACCTTCTGTGCTTCTGGGGTCCGGTTACTCCCTTCCCCATTACCTCCATGACTCTGCCGAAAAGTCAACATCTCCTTTTCATGCTGCCTCTGCCTTTCCTTTTCCTCAGCTTCCAGGCATAGCTGTTTCTCATTCTTTTCACACTCTAGATGCCTCAGTCTCTCAGCTGTTCCTATTTCCAAACGCCTGGCCTCCAACTCAAGTCTCTTTAGCCTTTAAGTCCTCTGCAGAAAGGTTGAGCTGTTCATTCTCTGAGTGTGGTACATCTCCACTGCCAGTCTGATTTGTCCTCCTCGTTGCTGTTTTCTGATGCAGCTGTGACCAAAGCTGCAATCATGTCTGCCTTAGTCAGTTTTCCTTGCACCAGTTCCCTAAGTCTGGCACATCTCAGCCAGCTGGCTCCTTGTCAGCTTTCCGTACTCCTATGCTGACATGCTGCCTGCTCTCCCTGACTAACTAAGCTAACAAAAGAAATAAAACAATTGTGATCTGAACTCTGAGTATTCACTGCTTGGCTGATTTAGAATACAAAAACACCTTCAGAGATAACTGTACACAAGCTACAGGAATTCACACTACCCACACCACTACAAACCAATTAGTATTAGCCAACCAATTAATATGTGGTGTAGAAATCTCACCACTGCTAAACAATTAATATGTGATGACTGTGCATTGGGCCCAGCAATCAAGGAGCCTCAATCCTCACCACTAACACCAGTGAGGGGAATCCATATAGGGAAAGGATAATAAATACACACACACACACACACACACACACACACACACACACACACACACACACACACACACACACACACACACACACACACACACACACACACACACACACAGTACAATTTTCCACAATTTTCCTTAAGAGCACACAGAGATCACAGTCAGTCTGGGTCTGGTTTCTCCCTTTCTCTCCAGGTCCCCAGTAAGACTCCCCACTGGCATAGCTATAGAGTCCAGATCTCAGCCTAGTGGGCAAGCTGAAACCTCCAGCAACCTCTCTGTCCAACCAGTGCTTCGTGTCCCTGCTCAAGTAGCTGACACACACACAGACACGCACAGATATGCACAGACACGTACACGCAGACACGCACAGATATGCACAGACACGTACACGCACAGATACGCACAGACACGCGCGCGCACAGACGCACAAGATAAGAGTTATATACAACCACACAGACACTCCTGGGGAAGGCTGGCACAGGTTCTCCAGCTGTGCCCTTTTTACCCAGACTATATGGTTAGTACCACTTGCCACCACCCACTAATATTTATCAGCTACGAAAAAGGCCCTTAACAAAGGGTGTCCAATTATTACTGTGCAATATTATTATCCAAATGGTAAGTGCAACTGAAAAGTCAATGTTTATTAGAGTGGCTTGGCCAGTGTCACTAAATACATGCAATGTACTCTTAGAGCTTAAATTATATCTACACAAAACAGCCACAGTTGAAAGGTTTAAAAATATTTAATACTACATAATAAAAACACAAGACAATAATTCTTACTAAACAGTGCTAGTCAAGAGTTCAGAGATCACAGAGGAATGCTTAAAATAAAACAGTAGAAAAGTTATGACATCAATACAGAAAAAAAAAGAATCTAATCTTCCTATTTCCTAGCCATACCCAAGAGAAAAGACAGTTCTAAAATAAACTTACATATAGATCAAGACAGTGCTGGTGAGGTGGATGTTCTCAAGACAAATGCTAAAATGCCCTCCGCATTCTTTATGTCCTTAAATTGATAACACAGTACCACTGGTTCATTTCAGATTACATCATTTCTTTCTGGTTCCAAGCTAACAGAAACTCAGAGGTTAATAGCCCTTTTGATCTTGCAGCTGGGTCAGGAAGCCAGAGCAATAAAAGAAATTATACATGTAAATTCTACCCATTAACTCTGGCCTCAAAACAATAGGCAGAACGTCTCCCTCTAGACATCTCAGCTCTGAGTTTTAGATCAAAGAATTTCAGAATGCTTGGTTTATCAGCTTTCTTACAGCAGAGTGCACTGTTGTTACATTTTTTTTCAGTTCAACATCCAATACAGTCTTTTCACATTTAAGAGAACAAGACTGTGGCTTACATTAATATTTACAAAAGACAGAATTATCTACAAAATTCTATCTAGCTAGGCTGGCAGCCTTCACCTATTTTCACACATGGGTCCCCTCAGATTACCTGTGGTATGATCCCAGCTATTTTCATTAGGGGTAATATATACTTATTGATCATGGGATGGGTAAGGCCAATCTATAACCAAATGGGATAGGATATTTAACAAAAAAGGGGAAATTGTCTAGACTTAAAATGTCCCACAAGGCAGCTTGCCTAGTACTTACTTATGAACATGTTAACAGCTGAAATACGTATCTGTCTTCTCCAGAAGTAAATACAATACTAAATTTAAAAATAATCGTACGTGGTGGAACCCTTATATAAACAGGCTCTACAATAAAATAAAAAACTCATTACATGCAAAAATACATTTAACCCTTAAGAAGCCAGTGATGCTCTTGCTAAACTTAAAGAACTCCATACTCTTAACAAACCAAAGACAAATATGAAGTAAATATAGCACCCAGGCAAAGGATAACAACAAAGCCTTCTTTAACAATTACTAAATCTGAGAAACAGTGCTCACAACTGCAAAGAGTTAGTAATTAAGGACATCGGATACTCCAACGAGAGAACACAGCCAGGGACAAACTTAGTTCAAACTTCACCCTTTCTCCCCTGCTATATTCTCAGATCACATACCTGCATCAACACACCCAGTTCAAATCTCCTGTCAAAGGCCAAAAAAATATATTTCTATGCTGCCAAATACCATTCTGGACTACATACTGGTCAGCCTGAAACATAACTTGAGTCTACAAAGGTTATTCAATATCAGCCTCCAAAACAGGCTTTATACCAGGTGAATGGAAGACAGAAACAGTCATCCCACTGCACAAAGGTGGGGCCACAGCAGACCCATAAGCCTGACAAGCTTCATCTTTAAGGCTATGGAAAGGATCATTACGGAATTAATAAGGACATAAGTAACCTACAAACTCTCAACCCAAGCTAGCTCAGATTTGTCAAATGCAGATCTTGCCTACTTAACCTGGTTGACTTCAAGAAGGTTAACTGAAGCAAATAATTATGGCAAATCAGTATACACCACATATCTAGAATTTCAGAAAGGCATTTGACACCATCCCACACTCAGATATCATAGATAAACTATCCCAGGTAAATGTTAATACTATAGCATTTGGGCTCACAAATAGAGGCCAAGAAATTAGGGTGGGTGGCTCTGCTGCCTAAAAAAATATCACTATCAGTTTAGCACCCATGTCCCTCCTTGGGCCACTCCTCTTTGGCATTTATTTCCTGGAGGTCAAAACAAATGAAGGTTTATGACTGACCATGTTTGCTGTTGACTGCAAACTTGGTACCGTAATAAACTCCCCAGAGGACACCAAAATCCTCCAAGAGGGCCTTTCCCAAACAAACAGCTGGTGACAAAACCAAAGGTTAAAACTGTATGCTAAGAAATGTATAATCATATCCTTCAGCAAGTATGACTTCCATTATAATTACCACACTGAAAACACACCTGTGAAAGTATATCCCATAGTCAAGGATGTGGGAACCTATGTCAACAATGAACTGTCCTTTGATCACAACATATCAACTTTTTTAAGGAAGCCCTTTTGCATCACACACCGGACATCTGAGGGTATGGTATCCAGGGATGTAATCACTCCACTGCACTCATCTCTCATCAAGCCAGTCATTGATTATAATGTCCCATTCAGTATGTACCAGTTGAAAGACTCGTTACATCTGGAGTGACCACGATGTTTTCAAAATGTCAAGGGTCTAAAATCATAAAAAAGATGCATACCATCTTAAAGTCTTGTCCCTCTTCCTGGTATCATACAGGCTACTAAAAGACAATCTCAGCCTCACATACAGAGCCTCAAAAGACCCTATCTTATCAGATCTATTACACAATTACAAGTCTAATGGTAGCGTGAACATTTGCTCAAGGGATCTCAAACTCTTCTGCAACATAAATGGAACATGTTGCAAGTATACGTATGCATCACAGAGATTACCTCTTCAATGGAACAGTCCTCTATTCCACATAAAATGAAGTACTTCTCTTACTCTAGTCAAGCATAATTTGAACAAATGGATGGAAAACAGCAAATTCACCACCAGTTTAGCACCCATGTCCCTCAAGGATAGGGGTAGCAAGTAAATATCCCAACATATCCTTGTTCTGCCTGCCCCTGAGTTCCTTGCACACAAAAAAAGGACTAAGAACGATCACTGGAATTTAGGGCTAGGCTTTTTATGATGCTCGCAGATCAATATCGTAGTATTTTACTTAGACTTTGTTGACCAGGTTAGTTTCACTATGCCAATGGACTCTTTTCAGGGAAGACTTGAGGTGGTATTCATACTGGCTAAGTGAAATTTGGACAGGGCAACAGGAAACTTCTTCTACTCTTTTAAGATAAGTGCCATGGGATGTTTTACATCCACCCTGAGTTACCACCAAGTCAGACAAATGGGGCCTCGACTGAACCTCTAATCCGAATGAAGGCATAATCAGGAGTGCACCCCCCCCCCCCCCACACACACACACACACACACAGCTGAACTGCAGTGTCAGGTTTGGAAATTAATCCAACTATCTGTTAGAGGAAGAGAATCCACAGCCTTTTGATGTTTCAGCACCAAAGGTAAGTGTGCTACCTGTTGAGATACTGAGACTTCATAAGTACCCATGAACCTATTGGTAATATACCTGCAGATAAAATTAGTGCCTACTTCACATCAAATTCCCAAGCCCTTTTCAATCACCAAGTTTATGGATTATATCCTTAATTATAAACAAAATAAAAAGTGGCGAGTAGCATTTGCTTGAGCGGATTTGTTTTTGTGATTATATCCTTAATGCTCTAAAGTTAAACCACTACCTTCATGGATTCTGATATTATACTCGGTTGCTTTATTGATACCACCCTATGTGAATCCCTCCTACAGCTCTTCAACTTAACAGCCACAGTGCGCACGCCTGAGGTATGTAAATGGCTACTGTTATACTCCTCCACAAAATGGGGTCCACCTCAGATCTCAGTAACCGCATACCCAACAGCCTAACAAGTCTGTTTGAAGGCTAAGAAACATACTACATCTGATTTCATTAGTTTCAATATACAGACATTTTACTGGTCTAGACTCACACCAATACAGTTTTGTCAAAGGGAGATTATGTTTACTTAATTTAGTCAGCATCTTTGAGAAATTCAGTTAAACTGTAGAAAAGGGCAATGCAGTTCATATAGCATGTACCCAGATCTGACCAATATTCGGACAGTATTCCCCCTGCCTGATTTGTAAGCAAGTTTAAATGTATACATGCAGACTTTTATCTTGTGATATGGACAGCAAAGAAGAGCAAGACTAGAGCCCATGCAGTTAAAGCAGCATGTGCCACCTCTGAAAACAAAAAGATGGCTGGTGGTTTTCCACTGGGCTTAGTAATGTGACCCCCTCTGTTTGTTATCTACTGCTCGGATCTCCAAGTCACTAACCTAGACAGATAGTTAACAAAATCTATTGATGACTGCAAGCTATGTGTTGTCCTTCACTCAGCATCTCATACCAAATTATAAGGGCTAAACCATACAAATCAATGGTGTATTAGAAACAGGCCTAAATTAAGTGAAATGTGCAGCACTGTCAACTTTGAGAAACAAATCTCAATAGCCACTTACAGTATAGACAGCAATCCATCTCATACAGATACATATGTTGGTGATCTCGGCACCTGAAGGCAATGTCCAATCCCTTGGACATCGCATAATAGCAGCAGTTGTAAAATCCTTCTGTCTACCCAATGAATAAAGTACAGTTGTGTAAAATCTTACTGTGACAGTAGATGTCTTTCTCTTCGCTGTTGCAGAATTCTTTACTAAAGGGATTCCCTGTCAAGGGTAGTCCAACATCCATCCAGTACACCAAAGCCTGAGGTTTTTAGACATTGTACATCACAGATATGCAACCCGCTCAAGATGTATGGCATAAAGATGACGTACAGATGTACATACCTCAGAAATGAACAGCCCCAGGCGGAATAACACTCCTAAGATGTAGGAGGAACGTGCACCCAGAAGGAGAAAAGTAAAAGAGCAGAGCAGAAGGTAGAGGATGGAAGACACTATAACAGTGAAGAGAAGGACGTCTACCATTATAGTAAGATTTTACACAGATTTACCATCTTCTTCCATATCATTGTTGCAGCATTCTTTACTAACAGGAGAGTGCAAAAGCCCAAGAGGAAACTTGGGAGGAGGAAGGCCCACAAAAGCTTAAGAAAACCATGCAGGACAGTTTTGGCAAAGCTAGCTCTTGCTCTGGAAACAACATCCAATATGTAGTGTTTAGTAAAGGTATGGGACAAAGGTCCAAGGAGTGGCCTCGAATGGAATTTGTATCTAATCCTTTGAAAAAAGCCCCAAAAGAAGCCACAACCCTGGTAGAATGAGCCTTTACAGAAGCAGAAAACCTTTTCCCATGAAAGGACTAACAAAAAGAAATGGCCTTAGAGATCCATAGAGAAATGGTTTGCTTACAAACAGCCAAACCTAGACATTGAGGATGAAAAAAGCTTCTCAGACTTGTGAATGGCCTTAGTCTTATCCAAATAATATCTGAGCTGCATATGCAAATCCAAGGTGTGAAGAAACTTCTCGCTAGCAGACTGCGGAGAAGGAAAAAAGGAGGGCAAATTAATAGACTGATTAAGAGATAATTCATTAACCACCTTGGGTGTAACAGAAGGATTAGTACGAAGAGACACCCTGTCCCTATGAAAAAAGCAAAAAAGGAGGAACAGCCATAACAGCCCGGAGTTCAGACACACTCTTAGTTGAAGCAAGGGCCAAAAGAAGAACAGCCTTCCATGTACAATGCTGTATGGAAGCTGAAGCTGCATGCTCAAAAGTAGCCTGGGTCAATTTTTCAATAACAAAATTAAGGTCCTAGGAAGGTGGAACAGGTTTGCTGGGAGGTCTGATATGAAGGATGCCTTTAAGAAATTACTTGACCTCAAACCTAGAGGCCAGATGAGGAGTTAATAGCAGACAAGCAGAAATAGCTGAAAGGTGAGCTTTAACTAAAGAATATGCCAACCCAGATTGCAGCAATTCACACAAGTAAGAGAGAACCAGATTGATCTACACAGTGAGTGGATCCTGGTAACAAGCAAGGCACCAAACAGAAAATCTCTTGAATTTGGACATACAGAATTTCCTGGCAGTGGGGTTTCCTGGCCTCCTGTAGAACCCTAAGCATGTCCTTACAAAAAACATGCCTAAGTTGGATCAAAATCCTATCACCCACAATGTCAGTTGAAAAGTGGACAAGTGAGGGTGGGTGAGTGACCCCTTGTCCTGTGTGAAAAGGTCCACCTGTGAGGTAACTTGTGATGACTGGCCTTGGCTAGGTGCAGGAGGAGGGGGCACCAATGACGTCTGGGCCAAAAGTGAGCCACCAACAATATTTTGCGGGTCTTGCTCTATCCTGAGGAGTTCCCTCAAAATGAGAGGAAGGGGAGGAAAGGCACAGAGACACATCCCCTTCCAGGAAAAAGAGAGGGCCATCCACCTTCCATGCTAGAGGACTTGAGAGTCTGGTGCAAAAAAAGAGGAAGCTGTCTATTCAAATGGGAGGCAAAATGATCTACTGAGGAGTACCCCACATATGGGCAATGTCCAGAAACACATCTCTGTGAAGCATCCATTTGTAAGCCTGTTACGAACCTGTTCAGAGAGTCTGCCACTATGTTCTGCCCTGAAGGAATACATACAGCATGAAGAGTCACTTGATACTGAACAGCTAGATCCTAAACTTGAAGAGCCAGCCTGCAAAGAAGGTAGGACTGTGTCCCCCCTTGCCTGTTGATGTACAACATCACTGTGGTATTGTCTGTAAAGCGTTTAAAAGTCCCTAGAAGAAAAAGAGAATGAAAGGCCTGAAGGGTACAAAATGAGAGCTCGTCTCCTTGATACTGACATGGTTTGACTACTGATGATTGGGACAGATACCCTCGACCCTGAGAAGATCAAAAGAGGTTCCCCACCCCATGCCTGAGGCATCTGAAAAACATTCCTGAATGGGGATTGGGGGGGGGGTCCTGGATTGAAAGACAGCTGATGAATCCACCAATAAAGCTTGAGTTTTGGGGCATGGAAGAGGAGGGTCTGGAAAATTTAGAGGATGACAGTGTTGGAGCCATACTGACTTTAGGAACCACTCTAGTTTTCTTATATGAAGCCTGGCTGCAGGTACTATATGAATGGTGTAGGCCATGAATCCTACAGCCCAAAAAAACTCTCTGGCTATATCTGAAACCCGAGGAAGAAGTGACTGAAAAAAGGCAATTGGAGAAAGAGCCTTAGGAGGAGGCAGGGAGGTCATCATAGCGATGGTCTCGACCATGCAACCGAGAAATACATGATCCTGAGAAATAACCAGGGCTGATTTCTGGAAGTTTGCTGTAAAACCCAGGCGTTGCTAGAGACGTACAGTACAGTGAAGGTGCTGAAGGCAAGGTCTCAGAGAGGAAGCCTGAATAAGGAGGTCGTCCATATAAGGAAAGATCTAAATTCCTCTTATCCTTCAAAAAGCAATCACAGGAGTGAAGCATTGGGTGAAAATCCCTTGGGGCAGTAAAAAAAAGCCAAAGGGCAAAGCAGAGAACTGAAAATGCAAGGTAGAAGCAAAGAAAGGCAAAAACTTCCGGAAAAGGGGGGTGAATACAGATATGAATACAAGCATCCTTAAGATCTAGAGAGAGCAGGAAAGCCTGGGGAAGAAGAGGAGGAAACAGGGTCTGAAGGCATAACACAAATAAGAACGGAATCTTCAGAAATGTGTTGAGCTGAAAGAGGTCCAGAACAGGTCTCCATGGGCCTTCATTCCTGGGAACCAGAAACGCTCTGGAATAAAAAAACACTTCCCCTTCTGGGAAGGGGGAAAAACTTGAATAGTGCCTTGACAAAGAAGACCTTAAAGTAGTTTTGGAAAGAAAGCTGTTCCTAAGGAGGTTGAGGGATGTGCAGAAAGGAAGGGAGAGATTTCCACACCATAAAGTATCCCTAACAGATGATGGACAAAACTTAAGAGCCTTGGTTGATCCTTAACCAACTGGGAAGGGATAGGGAAAGACGAAGAGATAAAGGAACCTGAATTAGGAAAAGGGAAAACAGACAGTCAGATGAAACCTAGTCTGTCTTGAACAGGAGGTTTCTGAGAAGTGGGAGACTGAGTAGATTTAGCAGGATGAACCTGCCTAGAATCCTTTTTACCTTTGGGGGAGGATGAGGCTGTCTATGAACAAAAGCAAACTTAGAGGGATAATTCCTTTGGAACGTGGGAACAGAAGAAACAAAAATATGCTTCAATTCCTATAAGGACTTCCTCTTATCCAGCAGAAACTCAAACAGATCAGCAGCTGCAGAACCAAATAGGTACTTATTATCAAGAAAAGCATCCAACACTTTAGCTTTAATGTCATCAGGCTAAGGCTGGAGATGAAGCCAAGAGTAGCGCCTCAAAACAGAACCAATAGCAGCAACCCTAGAAGAGTCATCAGCTACATCATAACTACATTTAATAGAGTGGTGGGGTGCTTCAGAAGTGGAGGCATGGAAAGAGAGGACTTCAGAATCAGGAAGGTCAGAGACAGCCTGAGAAAGAAGGGCTAAAATATACCTGGTGATATGGGTCAGGCAATTAATAGCCTGAAAGGCCAAAAATGGCAGCAGTATAGACTTTCTTGCCCAAACATCCCATGGCCCTACTGTCCTTGTTTGAAGGAAGCAGTTTAGAAGGCAAAAGCTTAGAGGGTTTGTCACAAGAGACAGACACTACAAAGGGGCCAGCAGAAGGACATTTGCAGAGAAACTTGCAGTCATCAGACACCTTGTAAAACCTGTCAGTTTTTTTAGGAGCTGGAGGTTGAGAGTCTGGGCCACAGAAGCAGCAGCAGAAAAGGTACCCAAAAGGGGTGGCCAAAACAGGAGGTACAGCAGAGCGCTTAGGGGACTCCATCTGAAGGAGTTCATAATGCCTTTTCTGAATATCAGAAACCTGAGAACAGTCCCATTTAAAGTACTCCATCATACGAAAAACAGTACTCCCAAACAAGAGTTCTTCAAAAGGAGAGTCACGGCTAACGGAGTATTTCTTTTCAGAGCCATAATCCATAGGAGAAGGGATGTGAGAGGAATATACCAAATACTCTACCCCAGAATGTAAGTCCTCATCAGAGGAGTCTGGCCTCTTGAGTGGACTAAAGGAACAAGGGAAAGCCAGTACAGAAACTCCTTAAGGAGGCTTCAATGCTATCACTGCATTAAATAATCCCAGGGTAAAATCCTGCCATTAATGCTAGGTACCATTCGGAGCAGGAGAAATAGTTTTTTTCCCAGGAATGTCTGTCAAACACTCTAGAAGGTTTAGATCCTTGCCTACGTTCAATTAATGTAGGACCCTATAAAATGATCAGCTGAGGTTCCCCCTAAACATCAGGAAAAGACAACTGCAGAGCCTCCGGGGATGCGTGAGAAGTCAAATCCATGGTGGCCTCTGATATGGTCATGGAAGAGGGATATGACATAACAACTGGACAATCCTCTGGGTCCTCACCAGCCTCATCAGAGACATCTGGGGGAGGCAGTACAGTAGCTGAATCACACCTGACCCTTTTGGCCTTTTTCTTGGCAGACAGCTGACCTTCGGGATGGGAGGATTCTGCCATCGCACCCTACACCAACAATTTAAGACATGGGTTCTCCAGGTAGATGGATGTAGGGTCTTAGGGACACATACTTGGCAGACAGAACACTGCATACGGTCATAAGAAATACCCAAACAAAAGAGACACTACTCATGACTATCCTTATGGGGAATCTGCCTCCCATATTCACATTTTCCCTTTCTGGATGACATGTAAACCCACAACACTGAAAAAGAAAGAAAAGAAGAAACCCCACTGGGACATTTATCTGAAACATGGCTCGGTAATCAGCAGATAAGGTGCGTTCAGACAGACGTTTAACAATGGCATTCAGAATGGTGACAAAGAAGTTCTGAGGTATGTATGTCCATATGTCATCTTTATGCCCTACACCTTGAGCAGGAAGCATGTGTGTGACATACGTCTATAAAAACCTAAGGCTTTGGTATACTGATTGGACACTGGGCTACCCTTTTCAGGGAATCCCTTTAATAAAGAATATAACAACAACATAATATAATAAGAACAGTGATATGGAAGTACATCTAAAGGTATCTCATGCATGTCAAAAGAAGTCATCAATCCTCTATACTCTTGTCTTGAAAAGACCAGTTATAAAATTTAATGCCACTTTTAGCATGTGATAATCAAAAACAAAAAAAAAGACCCCGGAGCTTCCCAACTAAAAGGTTCACCACAATAAAGACCTGCAGGTACCAACACAGGCTTGAAGCTCTGTCCCTATACTAAAGACTCCTTCACAGTGATTTATATCTAGCATTCTGTGTTGCTAAGGACCCAACCCTCCTTGATCTACACCTCTACAAATCAAATCGATCCACAACCAGTTTAGCGAAGGACTTGAATTTCCCCTCAACAAATAAAACACATTTGAGAGACTGATTAATTACTCATTGTCCCACCCATCTTTGGAGTAATCTTCTGTTACATATAACAATAAGCAATACCCTCAATTCCTTTAAGCGAAAGCCTAACCATCCAGAAAGCAGGAGGTGCTCTCTGAAGGTGAGTATTGGTAACGTGCTTATGGTCTACAGACTGGCAATTCTTGTAAACCATACGGCTCTACGAATGCAACACCCATATGGGGTCTTTATGTTATTACCACACCTACTTTTTGTTGGCAGTCTTGTGTTACTTTGTCCACTCTTCCTTGTGCAACTGATAACTGTGACTCAACATCCTTGTTCTTGTGATGTCTGATGCACAGTGGTCTCATTAGACCAGCACAGCCTGATAGGAACACTGCAAACATCATGTTTACTCTGTGTAACAATGGCATTTTAAGAATACTATGTCCCCCAGTAGTTCCACAGATGTCAAACAGATGTCACCAACTGTTACATACTGGTCCTACTATTGCTGCATCATCCAGCTCCTGACAACAGCCACTACCTGATGCTAATGCTGCCTGGGTGTCTGGCAAATAGTTGGAATGTCAAACCTACTTATGCAAAACCATATCAAGACCATAAACATCTGGATGGCTGTTTCAGTAAAGTACTCTGCAGACCTCTCAGGTGCATCAACGTAATAAAACTGTACCTTAATCAGCGCCAAAACACATTTCATGACATTATATGTCTTGGCATGGGCACTACTGGAACACTTCCATCAAACCTTGCGGGGTGCACATGTGGGTCATTAGTCAAGGATTAAGGGGCCAGCCACCACCACCTGTAAATCAGAAAACTCTCTCACACACACACACATTTTTTTTTTTTTGGGGGGGGGGGGCACTGGAAGCATGCAAAGTGCATGTATATGTCAGCATTTATATTGATATATATATATATATACACACACATACACACACACAAAACGTGGCAGCACCTACCAAATAGATGGCACAAAGACAATCACCATGTTGAAAGTGGACATACAGGTCACCCACTGGCCACTGTGTGGAAATCATTTGAACTACCAGGGTGTTGCACATATATGAAATAATCCTTTGTGCATCAGACTACATGCCAGTTCAAGAAATTGTAGGTTTTCTTACTAATACACCACTGTGACTGTGGGTCATATGGAAAGTATATTTTTGAATGAGTGCAGTCTTTGGTACTCAGTACCTCAGGGGTGTAAAACTTTGTAAAATGCATACACAGTGATGTCTTCATCTCCTGCAGTCAAGCAGCAGCAGACACAGCAGCTTACTGACTACTCATGAGGTAGATGCCTTCAAAGTACCCAAATCATCTCCAGTAGATCATGGAAAGCTAGCTAATATGGTGACAGTTACATGCATCTTGGCATCTACAGGAAGAAGACAACTATGCATTCCCATAGATTCAACATGTGGGTGAAATAGATTGATCAAGATCCTGATGACACCCTGATCCAGTCTGCACCTATCCATTATTCCATCTTCTGTCAGGGTATGGTACAGTCAGCTATTGTCCCCAACACTTCTGAGCTTCAAACCAGCAAAGATGTGCACCTCAGTCAACAGTGGCTAATGAAAACAAATGTGCAGAGCGCTCACACTGTTTAAACTGCAGTACTAACATTTTTGCTGAGTTATTTCATTAAATAACACTGCAAACAAGCACCTGCACTGATACCTTATGAATCACAGCATTTCCTTTAATCATCACTACTCACTTATTTCCTTGTGCTAGATCATTTCCTTATGTTTATGCAATTATCTGCAGGTGCTGCATACTGCAATGTGCAAGATGCTGTATAGTTGCACAGCTAATGTCTATGAATCAACAACAACCTGAGTGTTACTAAGAACCGTGGAAAGGGTTCATGCATACTATGCAAACTGTCTATGCATTCCACATTATCTTAACTATGAGCTGTACTTCACATCTCTTCTGGATGTTCATCATGTTTCACTGTTGCAGTCATTACAATTGGGTTATCCTGCTGGCAGGCTACCCGCAGTCGGCCTGAATTCCAAAGTGTAGGTCCGACGTCTGTTGATGTCGCCTCCTCCCTGACGGCAGTGCACCAGGGGTATAAAAGATGCAGCCGACGCCATTTTCTTCAGGCTATCTTGCTGCGCGGTGCCCAAAGCAAAAGCAGTTCGCAAGTGCCGGTCGGCCGACTCCTGAGATTTTCGTGTTTGAATTTCAGATCCGAAGTCTTCATTAAAAGCTAAGTACCCCGTTGGGGAAACTTTTTTCTTGCTCCAGACCGATGTCAGAAAAAGTTAATAATTGTATTTCTTGTGGGAAGCAAATACCTCATAAGGACTTCCATTCTTACTGTATTCCTTGCCTAGGCCCTGATCACGACGTTGCTAATTGTCGGTTTTGTGCTAGATTTAACCAACGCACTATTAAGCATCGGTACGATTTTGCATTTCACTATTTTGGCAGAAGATTTAATTACAAAATGCCGTCGGATAGCCATCCGACTACCGCAATTCAAAAGAAATGCAAAGAAAAAGAAAAGGACAGGCATCCGAGGTCCAAAACTGACAACGAGGCTTCTTCTAAGCCAGTCGCCGGTTCTCAGTGAGACGCTTTTGCAGCCCCTGATGCCCGCTACTTTAGAGCTGCAGGCCGCTTCCGACTCCCACGTGGAGCCGACTAGGCTGCTGGAAACTCAAGGTATTGGAACCTCGGAAACTATTCCCTCAGATGAGTCCGGAGCCGCTGAGCAGGCACCGGCTTCTGAGGGTGTTTTCAGGCCTACACAGTTGTATGTTAAAACAACTTCAGCTTCAAAGACAAAGACTAAAGGATCTCTAAAGACAAATAAACAAGTACAACAGCCCCATGGACAGGCCTCCATGCCTAAAAAACAGATGCTCAAAATGGCCGAAGACCTAATTACTTTGATCAGGGGTTCCCATCCCCCTCCTGATAAGAGACGTAGGCAAGAGACAGAATATGACTCTTCAGATCAGGTTTCCATTTCTTCTGATTCCTCTTCTGATCAGGAATACTCTCTTCCTCCCTACGAGGATTCTGATGCTGAAGAATCTATCCCCTCAGCCTCTCCTCCTGAGGATTATTCTTTTGGGGAAACTCTGCATACCATGAGGGAGCATTTCCACTGGGAGAGCCAAGATTATTCAGAATCTAAGAAAAGGCTCAGAGACTTCCTTTTACTACCTCAGCACAGGCCCCTTGCTATTCCACCTGTGTTAGACATTGTAGATGATGTATTTTCAGAGTCCAGTCTGACTCCTGACTCTCTAACTCCAGCTCCTGTTAAGTCAGACAGATACTACAGGGTTCCTGATTCACATAAATTTCTTTTTAAGAACCCTGCTGCTGACCCAGAAACTATCGCTCAGGGGCCCAAAGGGGTCAAGGCTTCCACTGCAAAAAAACCCTACCCGCTCTGACAGGGATTCTAGGGCACTGGACAAATGGGGAAAAAAGATTTACACTTCTGCTACCTTGGCTATAAGGGCTTTAAACTGTCAGTTTCATATGCTTAAATATCAGCAATATATTATGTCACTGCTTAAACAGAAAATGTTGATAAATTCTGAATGTGCAGAAACCAAAGAAATGCAGGATTTATTGCATGCAGCTGAACAAGTGGGAAAGCATACTTTGCAATGTGGTTTTGATTCTCTAGAGGCCTCCTGCAGGGCCACTGTTATGGGTTCTGCCATTAGGAGGCATGCTTGGTTAAAGGAACAGAATCTGCCTGATCATGTTAAAGCAAAATTATTAGATGCTCCACTACAGCATGATACCTTGTTTGATGTTAAAGAAAATGGAGGACAAAGCTACATCTATGCAAACAGTCAAGGATTTCTTACAGGTACAGCCTCCAAGATTTAGCAGGCACTGGCCTACAAAGAATTGGCCCTTTCCAGTGTCAGACAGGCCACAAAGAGGCAGATACAGATGCCCTAGTGGCAGATCCCAGCCCCAAGGCTCATACAGGTCTAAACAATGGGGTGCTTCTACCTCCAAAAGCGGAGAAGACAAATCACAGCCATACAGGAAACAGTCCCAATGACTTCCTCCTACCTGCGCCAAGCACTTATCTTCTGACAGCACCTTTAGGGGGAAAACTAGCACTTTTTTCTCAAAATTGGCACGTAATAACCCACGACAAATAGGTCTTGGATATAGTGTCACAAGGCTACAGGTTTCAATTTCACACCCTGCCAAGGACAAATGGTTTGCCAGACCTGCAAAAAAATCAATGGGCTGAGGCACAAAAGCAAGTGTCATCCCTCATGGACATGAGGGCCATTCAGCAAGTACCACAGCAAGAGCAGGGACAAGGATTTTACTCAAGACTGTTCTTGGTACCCAGAAAGGACAAAGCCTGGAGACCAATACCGGACCTATCTATTCTAAACACATATCTGGATATTCCAAGATTCAAAATGTTGACTCTGCAGCAGCTTCTGCCCATGCTGGGCAAGAAGGCTTGGCTTGTGACTTTAAACCTAAAAGAGGCATACCTGCATGTCCCAATCAGACAATCATGCAAATGATACCTCAGATTCATAGCTGGCTCGATGCACTACCAATTCTCTGCACTGCCCTTTGGCTTATCTACTGCGCCCAGGGTCTTCACAAAATGCCTGGCTCCAGTAATTGCTTTTTTCAGACAAAGAGGAATACAAATATATCCTTACTTGGACGACTGCCTTATTCAAGCAGAGAACAAGGACATTCTACTACAGCATCTGGCGTTTGTAAAAATATTACTAACATGCCTAGGGTACACAGTAAACGAAAAGAAAGCAAAACTAGTACCCTCTCAAGAGATAATATTCCTGGGTGCAAGCTTAAATACAACTGCCCAGATGGCTTATCTCACACGCCAGACAAACAAAGACAACTGACTACTTATTTCAAAATGTTGGCAACAAAGACCCAGTTATCTGCAAGAAAAATTCTGCAGGCTTTGGGCTTCATGGCATCCTGCATTCTGCTAATTCCATATGCAAGACTGCATATGAGGAAACTTCAATGGTATCTAAAAAGTGTTTGGACTCAACATTGTCACAGCCTGGAAACAATAATTACCCTCATTCCCTGCCTGCAACAGGAGTTTTGATGGTGGGCAAAGGCCTGTCACCACAACAAGGGACAGCCATTCGCTTTGCCCACAGCCAGGCAGATATTAACAACAGATGCATCAGATTATGCCTGTGGGACCCACATGGCAGGAAGATGTATTCAGGGCACATGGTCCGCAAGCCAAATGCATGTACATATCAATCAAAAAGAGATGCTAGCTGTTCAGAATGCCCTGACAGCCTTCAAGGATCTACTTAATCCGGGACAACTACTGATAAAGACGGACAATACTACAGTCACGTGGTACATAAACAAGCAGGGAGGTGCTCATTCTTACCCCCTATGCAGACTAGCCATGAATTTGTGGCACACAGCATTGACTTACCAAGTACATCTGCAGGCACAATTCCTGCCAGGAAAGATAAATACTCTGGCAGACGAACTAAGCAGAAACCTCATAGATCCCCACAAGTGGAAACTGGATCTGCAAGTCTTCAGCATGATAACAAGGAATTGGGGATGCCTGGACATAGATCTATTTGCCTCCCCTCACAACTGCCAACTGAAGAGATTCTGCACAAGGACAAGCAAGCATGAAAAGTAGATGCTCTATCTTTCAGTTGGAAAAACTTAACAGTGTATGCCTTTCCTCCACTGCCTCTCCTCCCCAAGGTACTCCTAAAAGTCAGACAAGAGAAGCCAAAAATTATACTGATTGCCCCAGACTGGCCCCGCCAGCACTGGTACCCAATCCTAAGGAACTTGTCTCAATACCCAGCCTGGACATTACCTCAACTTCCTCACTTACTGTTCAATACAACAATCAAATCCAGCACAGCCAACTCAAGACCTTAAATCTGGCCGCATGGTGGATAATGTAGTCATTCAAAACACACCCCTCTAAAGCGGTGATGGATGTTATTTTGGAGGCTAGGAGGGTTATTACCAGAAAATCTTATGCTGAAAAATGGAAAAGATTCTGTGCTTCGAACCAGGCACAAGGGATTGACATGACTGTACCAAATATTCCTCAGATTTTGCAATATTTAACTGAGATGCTGGACAAAGGCCTATCCTTTTCATCAATTAAGATTTATGCCTCTGCCATTTCAGCTCATTACAATACAGAGCCACCTATTTTTTTCTCATCCTTTATTAAGGCAGTACCTCAGAGGAGCCAAAAACTTAAGGCCTCCAAGATGATCACCAATTCCTGCATGGGACCTCAATTATGTCTTGGAAAAACTCACCCTGCCTCCTTTTGAGCCAGCCTCTTCAGCTGATATAAATTTTTTATCATGGAAAACAGCTCTGCTCTTAGCAATAACCTCTGCAGGACGAGTCTCAGAGCTACAGGCACTCATGTCTGTGGAATCTTTTATCATTTTCCATCCAGATAGGGTTTCTCTGAGGACAAACCCAACATTTATGCCTAAGGTAGTGTCCAGTGTGGCCCTTAACCAAACTATTCATTTGCCTACCTTTTACCCAAACCCACAGAATAAGGGTGAGAGACTTCTGCATTCTTTGGACATACACAGACAGCTGCGCTTCTACTTGGACAGAACCAAAGCTTTCAGAAAGATTGAGCAATTATTAGTGGCATATGCTGCAAGACCACAAGGAAAGGCTATCTCAAAGCAGACTATTTCAAAGTGGATAGGCCACTGCTTTCGTTTCTGCTATTCTCAACATGGCAAATCAGTGCCTAAGGGCATTAGGCCACATTCAACCAGAACAGCAGCCACTTCAGCAGCCTTCCTCAGAGGAGTGCCAACCAAAGACATTTTAGAGGCTGCAACCTGGAGTTCAGTGCACACTTTTACAAAGCACTATCACTTACCACTCTACTCTAAATCCAGGGCAGGCTTTGCCACTGCAGTTCTGCAGGGCCTCATAGCTGCTCCTAATCCTATTTAGCTCCAGCCTCCCAACCTTAGCTTTGGGATTCAACCCAATTGTAATGACTGCAACAGTGAAACACGATGAACATAGTACAGTTGTGTGCTTACCATAAATGTAGATGTTCGAGTGTATTCACTGTTGCAGTCCAGGTTACCCACCCACCACCCCCCTTATCTTTGCTGATACTTATCTGTACTTTTCTATTCTATACAACCTATGTGGTGCATTTGCTTGTAGATGGAAGGAAAAAATTACCTTGGTGCATGCATGCTTTATTGACATATTTTTAGCCTGCCCTTTTGGGGGCACCTGACATCTGGGGCAAGAAAAACTGAAGAAAATGGCGTCGGCTGCATCTTTTATACCCCTGGCACACTGACGTCAGGGAGG
Organism: Protopterus annectens; assembly: GCF_019279795.1. Taxonomy (NCBI): domain Eukaryota; kingdom Metazoa; phylum Chordata; order Ceratodontiformes; family Protopteridae; genus Protopterus; species Protopterus annectens. Next base: position 953,285,932 of record NC_056726.1, read on the forward strand.
AGGCGACAGCAACTGATGCCGGACCTAGACATTGGAATTCAGGCCGACTGCGGCTAGCCTGCCAGCAGGATAACCCAATTGTAATGACTGCAACAGTGAATACACTCGAACATCTACATTTATGGTAAGTACACAACTGTACTTTCTGTTTAGTAACACTGGTTGCTTTCTTTGATGAAAATATAGATTTGGTAGCTATCTGTTTGATCCTGCTTGTTTTTCATTAAGTCCCTCTATAAGAACTTGCTACAGCTTTTAACAAACAAAAATGTAAACAAAATGTCACCAATCTAATCACCATTTCTCATTGAAAAGATTTCTTGACTCATTCATTCACTGCAATGGAGTGATTTTTAGCTTGTACTCTAACTTCCAATGGGTGTGGTTTGGGTCCTTAACTCATTCACTCCAATGGAGCTAAGGGTTTGCACTCACTGTAACTTCCAATGGGCGTAGTCTAAGCCTTTTGACAGAATCAAATTATGTCCTCACATTTCAAACAAATGTTCCTATCACTGAAACCATAGGGGTTTTGAAAGAAGTGTAAATCAGTGACGGACTTAGGCATGGGCGCAGGGGCACGCGCTGGCCCCTTTTTCAACTTTCTTCTTTCACGCCGACCCCTTTTAAAACTTTCTTCTTTTTTTTTTTTTTTTGAAAATTAGATGCATCTTTCCTGAAGAATCCTGTCACCAATGCGCCAAGTACATCGGAGATGTGATTGGAGGTGGGTGTCAGATGATGATTTTTTTTTTTTAATAACAACGGTCCTCCTCCAACCGCATCTCCTCTTGTAATTTAGGCGCGTTGGTGACAGCCGACAGGAATCATTGTGTAAGCTGTTGACAGAAGATAAGCTTGTTCAATTTTAAAATAAAAACTAGATGGACGAGTGATTGCTAAGGTAATGTGCTAATTCTTTTGACAGCTGATAAAAGACAACACGCTCCCATGTATACCTGTAGAGCAAAGGCTGGGAAGTAAGGGCAGCTGTTTGTTCCAATATTATATAACACTGTGTGGCGTTGTACTGCAAAACTAGTTTGCAGTTCCAGAATATCCTCAATTTGGGACTAACGGTGCAGAGCGGAGCTGGTTTTTCATGTTTTCCAAAGAAACTGTTGCACAAAGCTTCCATACAGTGGAGCCAAATTGGTAGAAATTCTCTGGAAAGAGTGCAACAGGTAGGAAGACTTGCTTATTGATGAGAGGGGCACTAGAGCTCAAATCCCCGTCTAAGTCCTGTTTCCTGCATAGTGGTAGTAATCACAATAACCATAGTAAATAACACGCGCGCCCCCTCCCCTCTATTTGAAAAAGTCTGCAGCTGCAAATCCTGCTTTTGAAATATAGCTTGATCGGTTGCTCCTTGAAATGTGCTTTGGGGGTGCTGCACTGTTCGAGAAAGCAAGTACGCATTTACTTTTACATGGGAGCAACCTGCTGGGAGTTGTAGCGTACTAAGTATTGTGTGCATTTTAAGGTTGTTTGAGTCCATGTCAGTGTTGCATAGGCTGAAATTGCAGATTTTTTGTACTGTCCCAGTTGAATAATTCAACAGGTGTGATTTTTACAGGATGGATGAATTAGATGTGTGTGATTGCATATTAATATCCTTGTAATCTTGGGTGTTTAAGGCACTTTGTAATGTGAAGTGAAAGTATGTGTAGTAGAATAAATGGTTGATGTAGATAAACGCATTGCAGATGACTTTGACATGTTTTTATTTAATTCCTGTAACCCTTTAGCACTGTTGAGGGCACCAGTTCTACTTTCATTGGTGGTGTGTGTATAGAATTGTACATGCTATTCTGCCATACAGAATGTGTATATGTGCGTTGTTGCATTACCTATACATATGTACACATACGCACAACTTTGTGTGCATGTAGTTCTTTCAGATGTAATTGTCTTAGGATGGAAATAAAACATGCTTGTACTGTATTTGCCCAATTACAGCAGACACACCCTTGTACTGGGAATGAAATAGCCGTGAATTTATTGAGCCGGTAAAGTTTAGGATTAGATGTCTGTTAAAAACTAAATTGCTTAAGCATGAGGTTGGGGTTGGCATAATGGTTAAGGTCAGAAAAAACAATCAGTAAAACTATGAAAATAACAACAGGTACTGTCGAATAAAAGCCCGAACTAGCGAAACAGATAAGATAGAAAATTTATTTGAAGCGCTTCTCGTTAGCTTAATAAACTAACTTCTTCAGAAACAAAACAACAAATGCATTGTCAGGTTCAAATAAATAACATACCATACATCATGTGCTATTAATCAAACGAAACCCACCACTTACATTTAAAGGTACCTAACATCATGAAATCACAAACATACAAAGGTCAGTTGCCTTAAAAACTATGACTGCTAAAAGCAAAATCAGGGAGACTGTATTTAAACACATCAAAAGTAGAAAATATGCTAAATAAAATATGCACAATACCTAAAAATATAAAAGTATGTGCTCAACATTATAAAACATATATGTAAATATGAATGAATGTTAAATATCAACATCAGCGTTTCAAACTTTTCAATTTTAACACACTGCTGATAGAGCAAGTATCATTAAGCCCTAGAAAATTATAAGCATTAAGCTTAATCTGCCATTGTAATTCAAGCTCCTCGAGCTTTAATGGTGCTGGACCCCCTCTTTTATCCAAATTAACATGGTCAATAACTGTGTATCTAAAACTATGGTCATTGTACTGTTGAACATGTTTGGCTAAAGCATTCTCTAATTTTAGTTTACGAATAGCATATTGATGCTCGTATATCCTTTCGCGAAGGCGCCGCTCCGTTTTGCCCACATAAAATGCTGGGCATTTCTGGCACTTCGCTATGTAAACCACTATTTTAGTATTACAATTAAACCTACCTTTAAATTTAATGTTATATCATTACCATCAAAGAATAAGAAGTTATGTACTCACCATAACGTTCCATCTGAGTAGGTAAACTTCATTTGTCTGCAACCTGTGGGATATGGATCCGATCTTGGATCCGAGCCGGCAACTTTACAAAGCTTAGATCCGAGCTCCTAGCTCCTCCCCTTACCCATAATCCCCCGCCAACCCTGACTGACCTCAGATCAAGTTTGCCCGCAAGCACTATAGTGGATAACTAACTACATTATCAGAATTGGTACATCACTATAAGACATGAAACACATCTGAAGGTCAGGGGGACGGAGGGGGGAACGATTGCAGACAAATGAAGTTTACCTACTCAGATGGAACGTTATGGTGAGTACATAACTTCTTAATCTGAAGTAGTTAACTTCATTTGGTCTGCAACCTGTGGGACAGAGTCCCCAGCTACCTAAACCTTGGGCAGCCTTCATGGAAGGATATTCTGGAGCACTGCGGAGCCAAAAGAAGTTCTCCCTCTGTAGGTAATGTCCAATTTATAATGATTGATGAAGGTATGAGATAAGGCGCAAGTGGCTGCTGAACAGATATCATCCAAGGAAACCCTGGATTGAAAGGCGGCAGATGTAGCCATAGCCCTAGTTGAATGGGCGGTGCGGGCCTGCCGGAATTTTGATACACTGTAATGATACACTGTGAAATCCATCTCGATAAGGAAACTTTCGAGACCGGTTTACCTAGATTAAATTTGGCAAAGGAGACGAACAACTGGTTGGATTGTCTATGACCAGATGTCCTATGAATGTAAAATCTAAGTTGTCTGTGCACGTCCAAAGAATGTAGTCTGTACTCCCCTTTGTTCTGGTAGTTAGGAAAGAAGACCGGCAAATTGATAGATTGGCTAATATTAGATTCAGAAACTACCTTCGGGAGGAAGGAGGGATTTGGTCCTGAGGTAAACCCTATCCTTGTGAAAGGCTAAGTATGGGGGTTTCACAGAAAGAGCTTGAAATTCAGATATTCTCCTGGCTGAAGTAATAGCCACAAGAAAGGCTGTTTTCCAAGACAAATATTTGAAGTCTACTGAAGACGCCGGTTCGAAGGGAGGGGCTGTCAGGGCTTGTAATACCAAGGTCAAATCCCATGGAGGTACCGCTTCCTTTATTGGAGGTATAAGAAGAAAGGTGCCCTTTAGGAACATTTTGCACAATTTTGTAGTAATCAAAGGACCCATTTCAGTACCTACATGGTAATGAGAGATAGCTGCTAACTGAACCTTAACCGTAGAAGAGCTAGCTCCGCCATTAAAAAGACCTGAAAGAAAGTCCAGCACCGCAGGCAAGGGGGCTGTAAAAGGGTCCAAATTATGGCGTTCTGCCCAGATAGAGAAATGCTTCCATTTACTACCATAGACCTGACTAGTAGAGGGCTTGTGCGCTGCTACTAGGACAGTTTTAACTGGAGAAGAGATACCAGGGGTCCTAGCTACAAGTGGAACTGGAACAGCCAAGCCGCTAGCTTGAGGCTGGCCAGGTCGGGAAGTGGGAGCCCCTGGGGGTGGGAGATTACATCCGGAAGGGGATCTAGAATCCAGGGTGGATTCACTCGATGAGACCAGAGGTAAGGGAACCAAGCTTGGCGAGGCCAGAATGGGGCAATGAGAACCATCCTGCTCCCCAACCAACTGCCTTTCTGAAGAAGTTACAGCATGAGGGGAAGAGGAGGGTAGGCATAGAGAAGACCGGGTGGCCAAGCATGCACCAAGGTGTCCCTCGGGGCTTCCCCGGCAGGGGGAATGAGAGCAAAGTAATTGTGCATTTCGTGTTTGAGGGAGATGTGAAAAGATTGCAACAGGGCTGCCCCCAAACAACAAAAATTCGAATCGCTACTCGAGGATTGAGGGACCACTCGTAAGGTAAAAGGATGGTGCGACTCATTCTGTCCACCAGGATGTTGGTCCATCCTGGAATGTGCGTTCCAATGAGAAAGCGGTTGGTGGAGATCGCCCATTCCCACACTCTCATGGCTTCTCAACAGAGTGGGTAAGACCTGGTTCCCCCTTGTTTGTTGATATACCATACCACAGACATATTGTCTGTCTGGATTGCATTTGTTCCTACAGGCAGAAGGCTCTGAAGTGCTTGCAACGACAACAGCACTGCCCTCATCTCCAGAACATTTATGTGCAATAAGGTCTCCAAATCGTTCCACGTGCCTTGGACCGTCCTGCTCGAATAATGCCCCCCCACCCAAGACGAGAGGCGTCCGTGGTCACCGTGGCGAGAGGGGGGGGGCCGTGGCAAAGGGGCATCCCGCCTGGGGGTCCGGCGATTGAAGCCACCAAACGACAGCCCTCTTGCAGGCCCTGCTGAGAGAAATGGGGTGACTCAAGGGGTATTGATGAAGGGACCATTGGACTTGGACAGTCCACTGTAAAATCCTCATGTTCAGATGCGCCATGGGAAGAAGGTTTATAGCGGCTGCCATGGATCCCAGGGCCCTCAGAACCAATCCCGCCGGAGGTTTTGAAGATTGAAAGATGGCCCACACATGTGCGCTCAAAGTGTGCAACTGGTCGGGAGTTAAGAAGACTAGTTGCCTGTTGGTGTCCAGTCTGGCCCTGATAAAATCTATCACCTGAGTCGGGGTGAGAGAGGACTTGTCCGAGTTTATAGTGATCCCTAGTTGTGGAGCAAGGTTGAGAAAGTAGTCCCTGGCTAAGCATAGTAGATGCTTTGTCGGGGCGGTGAGGAGCCAGTCGTCCAGGTACGGGAAGACCTGCATTCCCTGGAGTCTCAGGTGGGCCGCTATCACTGCTAATACCTTGGTGAACAACCTGGGGGCTGAGGTGAGACCAAAGGGGAGGACCCTGAATTGATAATGACTGGCTCCCAGCCGGAAGCGGAGAAACCTCCTGGACCGTTCGTCCATCAATATGTGGTAGTACGTATCCTTGAGGTCTATGGAGCACATCCAGTCGTTCTCCCGCAAGAGGGGGAGAATAGATTGAAGAGTGACCATCCGGAACTTTTCTTTGGTTACTGACAGATTTAGTAGGGAAAGATTTAGGATGGGCCTTAGGTCCCCCGTCTTTTTTGGCACCAAAAAGAACCTGGAGTAGTAACCCGATCCGGACAGGCCTGGGGTGACGTGCTGGATGGCTCCTTTTTCTAAAAGCAGCCGAATTTCTGCAGCTGCTGCCTCCCTCTGATTGGGTGGAATATCAGGGAGGTGTCCAGGGGTGTCGGGAATGTAGGAAAAGGGAATTCTGTATCCTCTGGATATGATACGAAGCACCCAGCGGTCTGTTGTAATGGACTCCCAAGCTGCCAGGTGCTTCGAGAAACGCCCCCCGACTGCCTTCAGAGTTGAGCAGTCGGGCAACCCCTCAGGGTTGCTGCATGGGCCGATCAGAGAAGGCTTCTCTGGACCCAAAGTTCTTCGGGCCCCCTCTGCCTCTAGGGTGGCGTCCACCCTGTCCTCCTCTGCCATGGAAGGACTGGGAGTCCGCAGCGGATTGGGATTGTTGCGACTTTCGGAACCACATCTTCTTCTGTCCCTTTTGGTTCTTGGAGAAGGACCTCTGGGGAGCAGAGAAGCGGACTCAGATGGCAGACAACGTCTTCCCGTCCTTTTCGCTCTGGACCAAAGTCTCGCGAACTGTCTTGCCAAATAGGGCAGAACCATCAAAGGGGCATTCGCAAAGGACACCTTGAAGGGTTCCATGAAATCACAATGTCGGAGCCAGGCCTGGCGCCTCATAACTAGGCCTGCTCCGCTGGCTCTAGCGGCTCCCTCTGTAGCATGGGATAAAAGCCGCATAGAGGTGTTGGATATAGACCTAAGAGTGGCTATGCGAGTGGAGTACACCTGTTTGTCCTCCCCCGACATGGACTCCGGGGGCGATGCAGCGTACTCTTTGATAAGGTCTCGCTGCAGTCGAATCACATGTGCCATGTAGTTCAGGGACCTTACAGTGAAGGTCGCTGAACTAAAGACCCGCTTCCCGAGATGGTCCATCTAGCAAGACTCCTTGCTCGGGGGATGGACCAAGGGACTCTCTTGGGCTAACTCCCTCTTGGTGGCTGCCGCCACCAACATGGCATCTACGGGGGGGTCCCTTGCTCCAATGGGATTTCTCTGCCGGGGGGCTCAGGATCTTGTCAGGACGTTTGGGGACTGGCTCCACATTGTCCGGCTCCTTCCACGCCCTAGTGGTGATAAGGTCCACTAAGGGGTCGGCCGGAGGGGGCACCCAAGAGGTAGATGAGCCTGCTTCGAACACCTCCAGGAACACGGATTTGTCCAAAGAAGCCTTGGGGGCAGACCACCCCCCTCTTATCCTAAGCATTTCTATGATGTCTCCGAAGGAGACATCCTCGTGGGGTGACCTTGGGGAGCCTTCTCCCTCATCCAAATCTGTGTCTTCTGTCAAGGACTCGGGAGAGTTCACATGCCTCCTCTTACACTTCCGCTTGTGAGGAACATCCTCGGGGGGACTATCCGAGGACGACTCACCAGCAACATCTTGTTCCAGGGGAACGACCTGAGATGTCAAAGCAGGCTGTCCCTGTGGCCGGGCGACGGAAGCCCTACCCAAACGAGAGGGAGTGCGGGATGGAGCCATAGCAGGGAGCAGGGGCCTGGATGCACTCAAAAGAGCCCTCTCCACCACATCGAAGGCCAAGGGAGAGCCACTCTCTCTGGGATCCGAGAGCTGACCCTCACTCAGATCCGATGGATGGATCGGAGCTGGAGCCGAGACCATCGGATCCGAAGGGCCAGTGTGCTCCGACCTGGACGGAGCCAAAGGCACACTAAACCCCTCGGATCAGAAGCTCAGAGCATCGGATCCGGTAAAGTCGAAGGAAGAGTCGGAGCCGAAGTACCAGATACTGTCGGCGCCGACCCACCCCCGGCTCCAATGCTGCCCGGCTCCGAGCGCTCCGAACCCGGGAAGCGGGTCGGAGAAGGAGCTATCAGGGCAAAGAAGGGTGTTGAGCAGGAGCACTCCCATCTGCATTTGGGCCTGGATGAACCTTCGCATCACCCGGTCCAAATCAGCTTCAGAAAGGCTATGCTTTGATCTCGACGAGGCCACCGAGGCTGGCCAGGAGTGCCGCCTCGATGACCTCGACGGAGATCGGGTCTCCTCCTCCTCAGGTCCCGGTGAGAAGCATGGAGACCGGAGCCGAGAAGGAGGAGACCTGGAAGCCGTGGAGGGAGAAGCCCGCTTAGCCGGGGGGGCCGAATCGGAGGCCTCGGCCCGCCGCTTGTGGTGCTTCTCCCTCCTTTTTTCTTTCCTGGCCTCCCTCTCCTCCAGCGCAGAAGCGGGAGATTGAGTCCCGGCCAGGGGGGAGAAAGGCAGGATTGGCCTCCACAGAAGCCTGGGAGGAGGCCACAGAAGCACCGGAGGCCGAAGCCGAATCCGGGGGGTAAGAGTCCCGCTAGGATCAGCTTCGACCTCCGGTCCTTCAGTGCCCTGGGGTTGAATGCTGCGCAGATAGAACACCCAGAGGAGAGGTGTTCAATCCCAAGGCGCCGGACACACCGAGTGTGGCCATCCGCTGGGGAGAGCTTATGGCCACACTCAGTGCACTTAGAAAATATTGGTTTTGGGGCCTCAGACATGTTAGCTAAATAAAACTCACTCAGTAGGCCCCAAACACACTAAACACACACACACAGACTACGACCAGCGAGGGATGGGGAGGAAAATTTGACTAGAAAAATTTAAAGAGGTTATATAAAATAAGGTTATAAGAAGGGAAACCTAACCAACACAACACAATCACACAAGTTTAAGGAGAAAAATTTAAGATACAAGGACTATGAACCTATGAACCTATGAACTTATCTGACCAAAAGACCAGGAGCTCGCAATCTAGCTGCTGTTCAGAAGCGCGGCAAACTAGATCTGAGGTCAGTCAGGATTGGCAGGGGATTATGGGTAAGGGGAGGAGCTAGGAGCTCGGATCTAAGCTTTGTAAAGTTGCCGGGTCGGATCCGAGATCGGATCCGTATCCCACAGGTTGCAGACCAAATGAAGTTAACTACTTCAGATTATATATTATCCACAAATTTACAAAATTTACAATCTTGGCATTAAACATCCCAGTAATTTTAGGAGGGGTTAAAAGTTGCCGTTCAAGTAAATTTTTCAGGTTATAACCCTTTCTGTAAATAACATTTGGTCTTTTGCCCATCTTGGCATGGATGTTAGAGTTAGCACGAAACAGGCCCCAATTCTTCTTAATGATATCTACACAAAATTGACTATGTATATTAAATGTAGCTATAAAGCTAGGAGTAGACTGGTCTTTACTATCTAAATTCACTTCTAACATATTCACAGAGGTATTAGTAACTTCAATAGATGTATTTTTGATACGTAATAAAGGTTGGTAAATGCCATTAAGTCTTTTAAAATTAACTTCACGAATCAAGTCATCCAAAAGATTAACCGGGTAACCTCTATGTAAAAACACAGATTTTAAGACTTGGCATTCTTCCATAAAATCATTGTCCTGACTGACAATACGGGCAGCTCTCAACAATTGGCTTTAAATAACCGAGCGCTTCTGATGGTAAGGGTGGCAGCTTGTAAAATGTAAAAATGAATTGGAATGTGTTTTTTTTTGCTTTAGAGTTTAACATGAGTTATAATTTCCTTACAGTGGATGTAAAAGATCTATATACCTCTATCCTACAAGATTTGAGAATGGAATGGGTTAGCCTTTTATTGAGGAAGAAAGGAGCCCCTACCAGAGAGATTTCTTTGGTCAATGAACTATTGGAAATTATATTGTATAATAATTTCTTCATGTTCAGTGATAAGTTTTACCTACAAAGAGTTGGGGTAGCAATGGGCTCCCCATGTGGTGCCAGCATAGCCAACCTGGTAATGGCTTACTGGGAAACTGAATATGTATTTGATAACCCCACTATTAAAGACCAGATAATATACTATACCAGTTATCTGGATGATATTTTCATTCTTCTTAAGGGGGATAATGACATTAGTAACACCATTGTACAAGCATTTAATGATTCTACACATTTTTTGCACTTTACTGCAACTTTTAATACAGAGGCTACAGCTTTTTTGGATGTTTGGTCATCTAAAAATAGAGGAGAAGGCAGTCTTGTAGCTACAATTTATAGAAAAATGGTTAGTGCAAGAGAGAGAAAGTACAGTTTTGTACCTACCATAAATGTAGATGTTCGAGTGCTAATACAGCTGCAGTCATAACAGATGGGTTCTCCTGCCGTCAGGCGGGTCCTCGGTCGGCCGAATTCCAAAGACTAGGTCCGGCGTCAGTTGTCGTCGCTTCTTCCCTGACGTCAGTGCGACAGGGGTATAAAAGAACCAGCTGACACCATTTTCTTCAGTTTTTCTTGCCCCAGATGTCAGGTGCCCCCAGAAAGAAGGCAATACATAAAATTATGTAATAATGCAATGCAATATAATCAAAGACCAGTAGTTGCAAGCAAATACACCATAAAAGAAGACCCCTAGAGGGGAAGGAGGGAGTGAAACCTGGACTGCAGCTGTATTAGCACTCGAACATCTACATTTATGGTAGGCACAAAACTGTACTCATCGTGCATACAGCTGCAGTCATAACAGATGGGCAGAATCCCAAAGCTAAGAAAGGGGTGGTAGGCACTAGGTGGAGCTAGGAGGAGCCAAAATGCCCTGCAAGACTGCAGTGGAAAAGCCTGCTCTAGATTTGGAGTATAATGGTAGGTTGTAGTGCTTAGAGAAGGTATGCACAGAACTCCAAGTGGCTGCTTCTAAAATATCCTTGGTAGGAACTCCTCTGAGGAAGGCTGCAGAGGTGGCTGTGGTCCTGGTAGAATGAGTTCTAATGCCTGTAGGTACAGTTTTGCCATGAAAGGAATAGCAAATGCGTATGCAGTGGGCTATCCATTTTGAGATTGTCTGTTTGGATATTGACTTTCCTAGAGCTCCTACCGCATAGGCCACAAAAAGCTGTTCTGATTTTCTGAAAGGTTTTGTTCTGTCCAAATAATAACGCAGTTGTCTGTGGATGTCCAAGGAATGCAGTAATCTCTCCCCTTTGTTTTGAGGATTAGGATAAAAAGTAGGTAAATGTATGGCCTGATTTAAAGCTACCCTGGATACCACTTTAGGCATAAAGGACGGGTTGGTACGTAATGAAACTCTGTCCTGATGGAAGATGATAAAAGGCTGGACAGCCATAAGAGCCTATAGTTCTGAAACTCTACGAGCTGAAGTGATAGCCAGAAGGAAAGCTGTTTTCCAGGACAAATATTGTAAATCTGATGAGGCAGCTGGGTTCAAAAGGAGGCGAAGTCAGTTTTTCCAGAATGAAATTAAGATCCCAAGCAGGTATTGGTTGTTTCCATGGAGGTCTTAAATTCTTAGCCCCTCTGAGGAACTGTCTTAATAGAGGGTGAGAGAATAAAGGTGGATCAGTGTTGTATTCTGCAGAAATGGCTGAAGCATGGATTTTGATGGAGGAGAACGAAAGTCCACTGCTTAGCAGTTCAGCCAAATATTGTAGTATTTGAGGTAAATTCAGTTTTCCAGGGCACTGGCCCTTTTTCTCATTCCAAACACAAAAACGTTTCCATTTTGCAGAGTAAGCTTTTCTAGTTGATGGCCTTCTGGCCTCCAAAATAACATCCTGCACCTCCTTGGAGAGCAGGGCCTGCTGCGATGCTAAGGAATCTTCCATGCGGCTAGATTGAGTGTTTTCAGCTGACTGTGAAGAGTTTTGAAGCTGTGCTGAGTCAGAAGAAGAGGCATTAGAGGCAGGGTCCATGGTGAGGAATGCGTCAGGCTCCTCAGGAGTGGGTACCAGTGTTGCCTTGGCCAGTCCGGAGCAATGAGGATCATCTGTGGTCTGTCTGCTCTGGTCTTCAATAGGACTTTGGGCAGCAGAGGAAGAGGTGGGAAGGCATAAACTGTCATTGATGTCCAACTGAAAGAGAGAGCGTCCACTCTCCAGGCCTTTGGATGGAAGATCCTTGAGCAGAATTTTGCCAATTGATGATTTTTGTGGGAGGCAAAGAGATCTATGTCTGGCCTTCCCCATTCTTGGATTATTTCTGTAAAAACTTTTGGATGCAACTTCCAATCGTGTGGATCTGTCATATTCCTGCTAAGGTTGTCTGCCAGCGTGTTTTCCTTGCCTGGCAAGTACTGTGCTTGTAGTTCCATTTGTAAGTCCATGGCCATGTTCCAAAGTGACATGGCCAGTCTGCATAGGGGATAAGAATGTGTTCCTCCCTGCTTGTTTATGTACCACATAACTGTGGTGTTGTCTGTTCTTATCAATAGCTGACCTGGTTGTAGAAGATCCTTGAAAAAGTACAGTTTTGTACCTACCATAAATGTAGATGTTCGAAGATCCACATTGCTGCAGTCCTTACACTTGGGTAGTCCGCTGTCCTCGGTCGGCCCGAATATCAAAGTATAAGGCTGACGTCGGTCAAGGCGCATTTGACTGACATCAGGACGTCAGGGTACAAATGCGCATGACCGACGTCATATCCTCAGTCTTTTCTTGCCCCAGATGTCAGAAGACCCTAAAAATAAAGGTCAAAACCAAAAGACAGAAAACAAACAACCAACCACCCTTGCACTAATTATATGTACAATATATACAATATACACAATATTTACAACCCAACCCACACAACCACCTCTAACTACAGAGGGAAGGAGGGAGGTAAATTGGACTGCAGCAATGTGGATCTTCGAACATCTACATTTATGGTAGGTACAAAACTGTACTATGTTCTTCATCTCACATTGCTGCAGTCCTTACACTTGGGTAGAATCCCAAAGCAGAGGTAAGGGAGGATGGCCAAACTATAAGGAAGCAGGAGCTGCCAAAATGCCCTGCAAAACAGCAGTGGCAAAACCAGACCTGGATTTAGAGTAAAGTGGTAGGTGATAATGCCTAGAGAAAGTATGCGCTGAACTCCAAGTAGCTGCCTCCAAAATATCCTTGGTTGCCACCCCCCTCAAAAGCTGTCAGTGGCAGTAGCCCTAGTGGAATGAGGCCTAATCCCAGCTGGAATCTCCTTGCCATGATGGGAATAACAGAAAGCAATGCAAAACCCAATCCACTTAGAAATAGTTTGTTTTGACACAGGCTTGCCCTGAGAACTCAAAGCAAAAGAAACAAATAACTGCTGAGACTGCCTGAACCCTTTAGTTCTGTCCAAATAATATCGCAACTGCCTGTGTACATCTAAAGTGTGCAAAATCTTTTCCCTTTATTTTGGGGATTTGCATAAAAAGTAGGCAAATGAATAGTTTGGTTTAAAGCCACACTAGAAACCACTTTAGGCATAAAGGAAGGGTTAGTGCGTAAGATACCCTATCCTTATGGAAAATTAAGAAAGGCTCAACCGCCATAAGGGCCTGCAATTCAGAAACCCTTCTTGCAGAGGTAATGGCTAACAAAAAGGCAGTCTTCCATGATAAATATTTCAACTCAGTAGTAGCTGCAGGCTCAAAAGGTTGTAGAGTGAGTTTCTCCAACACAAAATTGAGATCACAAGCAGGAGTAGGAGCTCTACGTGGGGGTCTTATATTCTTTGCCCCTCTAAGAAATTGCTTGAACAAAGGATGAGAAAACAAAGGTGGGTCACAGTCATAGTGAGCTGAAATTGCTGCAGCATGAACCTTAATAGAAGAGAAGGACAAACCTTTGTCCAGTAACTCAGTAAGATATTGAAGAGCCACACTTAAATTAGGCTCAGAAACATCAAAATTCTTTGCTGCACTCCAAAATAAAAATCTCTTCCATTTATCTGCGTACACTTTCCTTGTACTAGGCCTTCTAGCTTCCAAAATCACATTCAAAACTTGTTGTGGAAGTTGAGACCCTCTATGGTTCAAAACAGAATATGCCAGGCTGTTAGGTGAAGAGAGTGAAGTTTGACATTGAGCAAATGACTGTCCTCCTGGGACAACAGGTGTGGAATCGAAGGCAAAGGCCATGGAGGCTTCCGTACCAGACTTCTCAGTAATGGGTACCAGTGCTGTCGAGGCCAATCTGGAGCTATTAAAATCATCCTTGGCTTGTCCTGTCTGACCTTTAGAAGTACCTTTGGGAGGAGAGGCAGAGGTGGAAAGGCACACACATGAAGATTGCTCCAATTGAAAGAAAGAGCATCCACTTTCCAAGCTGTGGGATGAAACCTTTTCGTGCAAAACTTTGGCAGCTGATGGTTTAGTGGAGAAGCGAACAGATCTATGTCTGGAGTTCCCCATGACACTGTCAATTTCTGAAATACATGAGGATCCAATTTCCACTCGTGGGGATCCATAATCCGTCTGCTCAACACATCTGCTAAGGAGTTCTGTGCTCGGCAGAAACCTTGCCTAAAGATTGAGCTGTAAACTGAGAGCAGTCTCCCACAAAATCATTGCTTGCCTGCATAGAGGATAAGAATGTGTTCCCCTTGCTTGTTGATGTACCACATGACAGTTGTGTTGTCTGTTAGAATCAACACCTGCCCTGGAAGAAGTAAATCCTTGAAAGCTATTAATGCAAACTGGACTGCTAACATCTCCTTCAAGTTGATATGTAGATGTTGTAGTCTGGCAGGCCACTTGTCTTGTATCCACTTTCCATTTAGATGAGCTCCCCAAGCTTTGTCTGAGGCATCTGTCGTTAAAATCTGACTCGCCTCTGGCCGGGTCACAGAGAGTCCCTTGTTTAGGTGACATTCCTGAGCCCACCACAAAAATTCCTTTTGAATGCAAGGTATTATTTGAATGACAGTGTCCAGATCCTGGCAGTGCTGTGTCCATACATTTTTGAGATACCATTGCAGCTTCCTCATATGCAGTTTGGCATTGGGAAGCACCAGAATACAAGATGCCATGAACCCTAAGGCTTGAAGGACTGTTCTTGAAGTCAGCCCGGACTGATGAGATAGTTGATGGAAGTAAAGGGAAAGATTCTTTTGTTTGTCCGGGGTCAAAAAGGCCATCTGGGATGCTGTATTCAGTCTTACACCCAGAAAGCACATGTCCTGAGAGGGTACTAGACTGGACTTTATTTCGTTCACAGAATACCCCAGGCATCTTAGCACTGCTATCACATATTCCAAATGATGAAGAAGCTCGTCCCTTCCTTGAGCCAGAATCAGGCAATCGTCCAAATAAGGATAGATCTGTATTCCTTTTAGCCTGAAGAAAGCTATCACAGGAGCCAGAACTTTCGTGAACACTCTGGGCAGTAGATAAGCCAAAGGGCAATGCAGAGAACTGATAGTGAGAAGTCCCAGCTCAGCAGATACTTCCTGCAACTTAGTCTGATAGGAACATGAAGGTAAGCCTCCTTGAGATCCAAAGTTACCATCCAATGATCTTTGCCCAGCAGAGGTAAAAGCTGTTGTAACGTCAACATTTTGAACTTGGGAATGTCCAGATAAGTGTTGAGGATAGATAAATCCAAAATTGGTCTCCACGTGTTCCCCTTCTTTGGTACTAGGAACAGGCGAGAATAAAATCCTAGGCCCACTTCTGGCATAGGGACTGGCTGTATGGCCCCTATTTGGAGTAACAGAGAAATTTGCTTGTGAGCCTCTATTCTTTGTTGAGGAGGAACGTCTGGCATGCCTTTGAAAGGAGGCAAGGTATGGAAATAAAACCTGTAACCGTGGTGTATGATATCCAATACCCATCTGTCTTGGGGAATTAAACTCCAATTTTCTTTGAAAAGTGCCAACCTTCCTCCCAAAGGTGCTGCCAGACGAGAAGGCTCTGGCAGCTGAAAAGGTAGGTCATTGGGTCTGTTTACGAAAGGACTGACCCCTGCCCTCACCGAAGACTGTGCAGGAGAACTCCCTGTTCTAGGCCTGAAAGAGCCCTGAGCTCTGCCCCTACCACGTCTAGATCTACCCCTAGACTGGGAATCATAAGAAGGATACGTCCATCCCTTAGTAGGCCAATTTCTACTAAACTTTGGAGGCTGAACCTGCAAAAAATCTTTAACAGTCTGCATAGACTTAGCCTTGTCTTCCATTTTCTTTAAAACTGCCTCAACAGGAGAACCAAACAACACATCAGATTGTAAAGGAGCATCTAAAATCCTTGTTTTAACATGGTCAGATAAATTTTGATCCCTCAGCCAGGCGTGCCTGCGAAGAACTGACCCAGTGGCAGCCACCCTAGACGAGGCCTGTACAGCATCAAAACCACATTGCAAAGAATGCTTACCCACCTGTTCAGAAACATGTATTAAATCTTGTAACTCTTTACAATCAATACCTTCCGCCAGAGCATCAACCTTAGACTTCAATTGTGAAAGGAGATAGTTTTGGTATTTCAACATGTGAAACTGGCAATTCAAAGCCCTCATAGCTAGAGTGGAAGAAGTATAAACTTTCTTTCCCCATCTATCCAAGGCCCTGGCCTCTTTATCTGCAGGAACCGGATTCTTGACAACAGAAGCCTTAACACCTTTAGGCCCCTGGCTAACAGTTTCTGGGTCTGCCCTAGGACTCTTAAAAGATACTTATGAGCTTCAGGCACCCTGTAATACCTATCCGGTTTAACAGGAGCAGGAGGCAAAGAATCAGGATTAAGAGAAGCCTCAGTAAAAACATCTTCCACTACATCCAAAACAGGAGGTATAGCCAAAGGCCTATGCTGGGGTAAAAACAAAAATTCCCTAAGCCTTTTCCTGGAATCAGAGAAGTCCTGACCTTCCCACTTAAAATGCTCCCTCATGGAATGAAGAGTTTCTGAAAAAGAAAAATCCTCAGGAGGAGAAGCAGAAGGAGTAGAATCATCCACATCAGAATCAGAATAACATCCGAAGCCTGCTCAAAACTCCCTAGCTCAGGCTCCACCCTAGGTCTCTTATCAGGAGGGGGCAAAGAACCACTAATCAAAGTAATCAAATCTTCTGCCATTTTAAGCATATGCTTCTTGGGCACAGTTCCTGAAGAACTAGGGGTGACACCAACTGAAGCTAAACCTGGCCTGCCTCTGGGAGAAGCCTTGGAAACAGAAGGAGAGGGCCTAACCACCCTAGGCAGGGAGGGGAGTATAGTAACCTGAGAAGCCCCATCACCCTGACCTGCCTCCTGAGAGGCCACATCCTGCAATAACAAAGTCTCTCCCTGGGATCCCAAAGAAACCTCCGATGGAACCACCGGCTCCAGCGACACCTCTAAAGAACCGGCGTCCGGAACGGACGGTTCTTCTAGCCTAGGCTTAACTGGTTTGTCCTTGCGCTTCTTCGAAGAAGCGGGCGTCGGAGCATCCGACGGCATTTTATAATTGCACCGCTTCCCGAAGACTAACCTGGCACAATCTAATCTCCTCTTTATAGTGCGCTTATTGAATCTAGCACAAGAGCGACACCCAACAACGTCGTGCTCAGGCCCTAAACAAGGAATACACAAAGTATGATAGTCTCTATGCGGTATCCGTTTCCCACAAGAAATACAATTATTCACTTTTTCTGACATCCGGTAAATCACTGAGGCAAGAAAAAACTAAAATATTCCCCAACGGGGTACTTAGCCAACTTTGACTCGGTCTGAAACTCCGAAATCGAAAAATTTCAGAACGCCAACCGGCACTTGCAATACTGCTTCTGCATCGGACCATGCGGCAAAAAAGACTGAGGATATGACGTCGGTCATGCGCATTTGTACCCTGACGTCCTGATGTCAGTCAAATGCGCCTTGACCGACGTCAGCCTTATACTTTGATATTCGGGCCGACCGAGGACAGCGGACTACCCAAGTGTAAGGACTGCAGCAATGTGAGATGAAGAACATCTGTAATAGCATTTATCACTGCTAGCATTTTTTTTTGATTGATGTGAAGGTTTTTTTTTTTGGGTCCATTTGCCCTGAATGCACCGGTCTGTCATGTGCGCCCCCCAGGCGTAGTCTGAGGCGTCTGTTGTGATGACTTGATTTGCTTGAGGCTTGCTGAATGGAAGACCTGTGTTTGTTTGGCATGCTTGAACCCACCACAGAAATTCCTTTTGCAGACATGGAATTAGTGGTATTATTGTTTCAAAACTGTGGCTGTGTTGAGACCATATGTTTTTTAGGTATCGTTGTAGTTTTCTCATATGCAGCTTTGCACATGGGATTAGTAAGATGCAAGATGCCATGAATCCCAGAGCCTGCAGGATTTTCCTTGCAGACAGCCTGGTGCAATTTGCCAGTGTTCTGAAATATTGAATTAGTTGCCCCTGCTTCTCTGGCGTGAGGTAGGCCATCTGGGTGTTTGTGTCCAAATTGGCACCCAGGAAAATTATCTTCTGAGAGGGTATTGGTCTTGATTTCTCTTTGTTGACTGTGTATCCTAGAGAGTTTAATAACATTATTACATAAGCCAGATGTTTCAGAAGAATGTTCTTGCTGTCCACTTGGATCAGGCAGTCATCCAAATAAGGGTATATTTGTATCCCTTGAAGTCTGCAGTAGGCAATTACTGATGCCAGGCATTTCGTGAATACTCTGGGCGCAGTAGATAAACCAAAGGGCAATGCAGAGAATTGATAATGGGTTGAACCTGCAAGAAATCTGAGTTATCTTCTGCAATTTTGTCTGATTGGGACATGCAGGTATGCCTCCTTGAGGTCCAATGTTACCAGCCAAGACTCCTTGCCCAGCATGGGAAGAAGTTGCTGTACAGTGAGCATCTTGAATTTTTAGTGCAGTAGAAATGTGTTTAGGATGGATAGGTCCAAAATAGGTCTCCAATCTTTTCCCTTCCTTGGTACCAGAAATAGCCTGGAATAAAAGCCTTGACCTTGTTCGTGCGTAGGTACCTCTTGAATAGCTTTCATGTTTATAAGATCTGAAATTTGTTTTTGTGCCTCTGCCCTTTGATTGTGTGGCAGGTTTGGCATGCCTTTCATTTTTGGAAGGGTATGAAAATGGAATTTGTAGCCTCTGTTTATAATGTTCAGGATCCATTTGTCCTTTGTGACAATATGCCAATTTTTTGAGAATAGTGCCAGCTTTCCTCCTAAGGGGGCTGCCATTTGAGACCTGGTTGGCATGCAAAGGGGAAAGTCATTGGTTTTGCTTTCTGAAAGATTGCGAGTTGTCCTCACCACCTCTTTGTGTAGGAGCTTGCCATTGTCTGCCTCTGTACGAGCCTTGTGTTTGCCCTCTGTCCCTCGGGCGCCTGTATCTGCCTCTTTGGGGTCTGTCTGTGGCAGGAAAGGACCAGTTTTTGGAAGGCCAATTTCTACTAAAACATGGGGTTGAACCTGCAGAAATTCTTTCACAGTTTGCATTGATTTAGCCTTTTCCTCCATTTTCCGTAATACTTCCTCAGCATTTGCCCCAAATAGTACATCCTTTTGAAGAGGGTCTAGTAATTTAGCTTTGACATGATCAGGCAAGGCTTGTTCCTTGAGCCAGGCATGCCTACGTATGACTGAGCCTGTAACAGCAGCTCTACATGAGGCCTCTAGAGCATCAAAACCACATTGTAAGGTATGTTTACCCACTTGTTCTGCACTATGCATCAAATCCTGCAACTCCTTCATGTCTGGTTGTTCAGGTTGTGACATTTTACTTTTCAATTGAGATAACAGAAACTGTTGGTATTTTAGCATATGAAACTGACAGTTTAAGGCCCTCATGGATAAGGTAGCCGAGGTATATACCTTTTTCCCCACCTTTCTAAGGATCTGGAATCTCTCTCGGAAGGCAATGGGTTTTGGCAATGGAGGCCTTAACTCCCTTGGGCCCCTGTGAGATGGTTTCTAGGTCAGCAGCATGGCTTTTGTATAGAAATTGGTGTGAGTCAGGAACCCTGTAGTATCTGTCAGGCTTAACTGGAGCTGGAGGAAGAGAGTCCGGGTTAAGGCAGGCCTCCGAGTAAACATCATCTAGGATGTCCAGGACAGGAGGAATAGCCAGAGGCCTGTGCTGGGGTAACAAAAGAAATTCCCTGAGCCTTTTCTTGGAATCTGAATAATCCTGGCCTTCCCAGTGGAAGTGTTCCCTTAAGGTATGCAGAGTTTCACCAAATGAGTAATCCTCAGGGGGGGGATACAGAAGGAATAGATTCCTCTGCATCAGAGTCTTCAAAAGGGGAGTAAGACTGTTCCTGATAATCAGAGTGCTCTGAAATAATGGAGCCCTGATCAGAGGAGGGGGAATCTTCCTCCACTCTGGGTCTTTTGTCCGGAGGTGGCTGAGAACCTCTGATTAGAGTAATTAAATCCTCAGCCATTTTAAGCATCTGTTTCTTAGGCATGGGGCCTGGAAATTGACCCTGTGTAGCTGGTCTCTTAGGGTGCATGGTAGCTTTAGACTTGGTGAAAGCCTTGATGGAGAAAGAAGAGGAAGGTCTGGAGACACCTTGAGTGGAGGTGGACCTGTCCACATTCTGTGTTTCAACGCCAAGCGTGGCTTCGGTATCTGTAGTCAGGGTGTGGGCCGAGGAGCCTGCGACCTCGGGTACAGGAGACACCGCCAAAGATGTGTCGTCGGTAATCAGGGGCTGCATAGGCGCCTTGCTGGGAACCGGATCACGTGTAGTCGGCTTTGGCGTGGTGTCGGTACAGGCCGCGGACCTCGAGTGTTGGTCCTTGTCTTTGCGTTTTTTGGATAAAACCGGAGTCGGAGTATCCGACGACATAGTATAGTTAAATGCTTTCCCAAAATAATGCTGGGCGAACTCCGCCCGACGCATAATAGTGCGTTTGTTGAATGTAGCACAAAAGCGACAGACCGAGACGTTGTGGTCTGGGCCTAAACAAGGTATACAGAGGGAATGGAAATCCTTATGCGGTATTTGCTTCCCACAAGAAATACAATTATTAACTTTGTCTGACATCGGTCTGAGGCAAGAAAAAGTTTCCCCAACGGGGTACTTAGCTTTTAAGAAGACTTTGGTTCCAAATTTTTCGTAATCTCAGGAGCTGGCCGACCGGCACTTGCGAACTGCTTCTGCTTCGGGCACCGCGCGGCAAGAAAGACTGAAGAAAATGGCGTCGGCTGGTTCTTTTATACCCCTGTCGCACTGACGTCAGGGAAGAAGCGACGACAACCGACGCCGGACCTAGACTTTGGAATTCGGCCGACGGAGGACCCGCCTGACGGCAGGCGAACCCATCTGTTATGACTGCAGCTGTATGCACGATGAACATCTTCATTTTTTTGCCAAAATAAACACTTATTTTTGCAGAGCTTGATGCTTATGCTGTTTCATATAACATTTGTGTGTTTCAGATGCAACAAAATTGTATTTGCAACTATTAAAGAAAACTTAGGAAATTTTTTTTGCTATAAAACCTCTGGACATTTGCCATTTTTTTCACAGGGACAATAATGCAGTGAAACAAACACACTTTTTTATTAAGAATTTTTTGGAAACTACATGACTCAACGAACTCATAACAAAACTCTCTAAACTACATTGGTGTCTCGTTGCTATGATGATGGTGCTCCTGTGTAGGGGAAGTCACTTAGAATGGTCCATTTAGTTTAAGAATATGTGGGGGTGTTCTGTAGTTAGGCTGTGTTCCCTTATGGATATTGTTTTGTCCCCTCTCTGTTTATAACTTGGTTTAATCCACAAAGTCTACCTGCCTGCTTGATGGCTGCCATTTTGGAAGGAATGGAGCTGACTTAGGAAACAAATTGATCTTAAATGTATTTGTTGTGTGAACTACTCTAGGTATGAGAAGGGCACACTCAGTTTAAAACTTTAGGGAAAGTCTGTTGTATTGGATTAGTAACTACATAATTACCATCAAAACTTCAACTTTTCTAAATATTTTTCTTGCAGAGTATGTGTAGTGAGTTTTGTAAAATGTGGGGCATGAATGAATATAAACTGTGTCAAATGTGTATTCTTGAAGAGCTTTGTGCAAAGATGTCTGTTTTATGGGGGATGCAAAAGAGTTGCAACATCTAATCCCATGTGGTACATAGTTTATACCTTGTACACTTTTGGAATAAATACATCTTGTTGTGCAAAATAATGTGTTGACTTTATCATACAGTAAAAGTCTGAAAGCTGTAAAGTAGTATTTTTTTTTTTAATTTAAATGTTTATGTTGGCTTGAGAAGTTTTATCCACTTTTGTTCATGCAGTTAAAACAAATGCAGACATGCTTGATGAATGAGTGACAAAAGGTGAAAAAAGGTTGCCTCTAAATTGTAGCAGAAGGACCAAATCATTCATTATGACTTTTAAACATTAAGAGGAGGCTTGCATGCTATGGAAACTTTTTGATTCATTCAAGATGTACATGTTTTTGTTACATAATTAAATCATTCCTTTAAAAAAACTGATAAGTTAATTGTTTAACTGTGCGGATTTCTGAAATCAAATATATGAACTCTAATTTCATTATTGCTACTATATTCTTGGAGTTATTGCAAATTAATTTAGATGTACATTGGGGAAAAAAGGGATTCTGACTTTTGTAAATTCTACCAGCAGTACAGAATCCTGTTTGCAGTGTTTTACCTGAAGAAAACAACGTGAAAAAGAACCTTTCACTTTTGCACAAGCAGACAGTTTTAACACAGGAAGCTACACATTTTTGCATATGTACAAAAGAGACAGTAACTGTTCTAAACATTTATGCTGTCTTGAATGTATGTGGGGGGAGGTAGTGGCTTGAAAAAATATAGGGAGTTCTGAGAAATGCAGTATTTCCTTTAAAGGTGTGGTGATACAGGTATAGTCTTTTGATTGTGCTAGGAGCAAATGAATGTGCAACCCAACCAGTCATCCGCATTGCTAAGAGTGCCCTGTTCATTATAGCAATACTGTGAAGAAAGACATATATGTATTACAGGTCATGGTATGTTGTAGGGAATTGTATTCTGCTCATATGACCCATACTTAGTTGAACTCTGTAACTGTTTTTAGTTTTTACCATGCCCTGTAATGTTTCAGTTATTCACTACTCTGTGAAATCAGTTTTCTTCAGTGGTTAAAGCTATGAGATGTAATGAAGTCAATCCTTTTGCTTCCAATTTGATTTCCTCAATATTATTTTGCCAGTTTGATTATCAGTAAGTCATGTAACCAGATAGCATTCTTTGTTTACCTCTGAAAATATGCACTTGTATTTAGTGGATTTACTGGTTAAAAAAATCCTTGTCTCTCTTTTGAGACATCCGTGCCCTCCAAATTGTTTAGTATACGGAGTCTTCCTACTCCGGTTTATCTTGCAAAATATAGCACAAAAGTAAGGTTAGTAACACAGTAGTGTAGCGACTAGTGCTGCTGTCTTGCAGACTTTATTTCTGCAGTTCACTTCTTGGATGGGCTGTCTCTTGTATAGAGCCTATATGTCTTTCCTATGCCAGTGTTGGCGTTCTTTTTGGTGCTTTGATTTCCTCCCACATCCCAAACACATACTGTAAGTGAATTGGCAGTCTTCGAAACGGTCTGGGTGAGAGAGCGATTGTGTGTGTGTGTGTGTGTGTGTGTGTGTGTGTGTGTGTTCAGTTCAAAGGAATTTTATCTAGTAATCATCTGCTTGATCTGACTGCAGATAATCTTTTTGCATTTTAAGATCTACCCCTCCCTTTAGAGACTGATGTCTTAACTGATATCCTCAGGTAATCTGGACAGCATCTCTGTACACTATGGTTCCTGTAACTTAAGTTCTCCTTTGATGGCCATTTATCCTTTCAGTGTCTTGCTGTACTTAGTATGTTGTAGGTAGTTCCACCTATCTTTCAGGGAGCTTGTTTACTGAGATATGGAAATACTGCATATCTTAATTATTAGGTTATGTCACATGTTTGAGTAAACTGCGCTATATTTTGAGTCATTTTTAGCACTCGACTTTTTTATAAACTTTGTTTCTGAGTGATACCATCCTACACTCATAGTTAAGTTGGAAGTTATGATGTTAGGTTCCAGATTTTTGGTTGGATGTATTTGCTTTCCAAGACCCTTTATCTATATTTTTGATGTCTGCAGGTTGAGAGGTACTGTGACCTCAGTTTATGTATGCTTCACGCGTTGGTGAGATGAAAGGAGTTTGGTAATTGGCTAGCATGTAGCAGATTATCTTATTTACATTAACAGCACATGGAGTATTTCTAGGTCATTATTTTGCTATATAAGCCTAGATATGATGGAGTTCTGGAGAAATATAGACAACCCTCCACCAGCCACAGGGATTTTCAAAAGTAGTAGGCATTGAAGTTAAGTAGGAAAGGTGTGTTCTTAGCACATAGGATAACATCATATGACTCCAAGCTAATCTGTAAATGTGACACAGTCACTATAAATCCCTTTTATCCCGTCAAATGTGGTGAAAAGTTTGAATGTGAAAAAAGTGATATTGATATTGGCGTAAAATGTTTTAATAGCCACTAAGCAAGCAAGGAGAATCCACAACATGCACACATCCCAGCTACAGTGGTACCACCTAATCTGCAGTAGGGATTTTGTCTATAGTGGCTAATTTATGAGTAAATTCCTCAGCTCTGTGAATGTTTGCAGTTACTTCAGGGTGTCTCATTGCCTCTGACTGAGTGTAGAAGGGGATAAAACACAGCCTATCCACTACCCCAGCTGTCTACTATGTTTGTTTACTTTAAGATACCTTTTAGTGTTAATTATGAGCAGGAACTTTGTATTAAGAGGTCATCCATAAATTTATCTGTCAACTGAATGTATAGTGCCTTCTTTTTACACGTCAGAGCATCTTAAGGTGATCTTTATACCACCCCCCCCCCAAAAAAAACAGTGTCCCACTTTCTCACTCCCACCCTGGTAGATGACTGTCCCCCCCTTTCATAGATTCCTGGATCCACCACTGTAAATGGCAAACCTTTCAGCACAAACTATTTTTATTGTGGTAGCATTCTTTTAGTTTATTGGTCTTAAACTCAATTTTATAAGTCACAGTAACTATTATGTTTGTAATATATTGTAAACAACTTACAATATCTCAGCAACTATTCAAGTTATGCACAAACTGTCACAGCAGCATCATTCATCTAGCTAAAAGCTTTCATATGAGGCTAAGGAGTTCTGTCTAACTTACTTGGTTGTTGAGACAATTAGAAAAATGTGAAAACTGTGTTTATATAAATTAGTATCATAAACAGCTAATAGCTTTTTACCTGCACTACACAGAGCTCAAATATTAATGGAGTTGAGGTTGCCATTGTGTAAGCTTAAAGATGAAATCTTATAAAACCTTGTACATAGCATGGCTTTGGAATTATTGACGCAACTATGAACAAACAATAATTGACACCTAGAGATGTCAGTAGGAGTTAATGTAGATGAACCTGAAGACATTACTCGGATGTAATGAGTTAAAAAAAAAAACGAAGTTATCACCTCACAGTTCAAACAAATATTCATATCTCTAGAATTTCAAGTGTCACTAGAAAACTGTAACTGACAAACCATTCAGCACAAAGTAATATTTACAGTAGTTGCACTCATTCAATTATAAGTCTGAATTTTATAAGCCGCAACGAATATGATAAATATTAATTCTTGTAATGTTTTATAAACACCGAAGAATATTTCTGTAACACTCAAGCAACACACTGCCAGCAGCATTTTCTTCATACACCTGTGAGCCTTTATACGAGGATAAGCATGTATGTGTCACTCAATTGTTAAGATATTTGGAGAAATATGAAAATGTATTACAAACAAATAAACCCCATGTAAATAATATTCAAAATCTATTTTGCTGTACTAGCCAGAGATCAAGTACCAGTACAGTTGTGTTTGTCATCATGTAAGCTTTAAGATGAAATTTTCTACCACCTTGTATGTGGCATAGTTTTAAAATGAGTGCAAATATGACTAGCAATAATTGATACCTTGAGTTGTCAGCAAGATGTAACTGCAGAAACTCCTGAAGGTTACACTAGGCTGAAATGAGTTAAAAGTACACTGCCATCATCAATTTTTACGTCTTGCCAGATTTCACATATTTGACAACTACTTTTTGCCAAAAGTACATACAGGACGTTATAGCATTATAATCTCTGGAAAAGAGCAACTAAAATTAATGTTACAACACTCAAAAATGACATCCAACAAAAGTTAAAGTCATTTCAGGATTCAGTTTGTTACATGGTTAATTAACAAGATAGCTTCAAAATCTGTGTACATCTCTTATGACACACACTACCTTACAGCAGTTGAGCTATGGGCCAAGTGACATGGGTTGGACGGGACAGACATAAATAGAGGCAAATCTAGAACAGTGGTTGGTTACCTGCTGTAGTCAAAAAACAATTCATCTGGATCACTTGCATTGCCCTATGGAAGAAGTCAGAGAGAGTAAGCAAGGGGCAACTTTACAAAGATAGTGACATTCTATAAGTGCAATATCGGGGAAGTAAACAGACCATCAGCCAGACCATGAGACCAGCTACAACACGTCAGAGGTCATCACATCCATTAAGAATGCAAAGTCAAGAGAATGTCCTAATCAATGGATTGTAGAAGTAATTACAAATCTAAATTACTTCCACAATAGACAGGAACTCCTTGGTAGGCACTACTAATTCATCACTGACTCACATGTTCGCTTTTGACATAAACAGAACATGCTGGGGAAACAGATGTGTGTACCCAAAAGATCCCTCCTGTACAGAGTAGGCAGCCCAGCTATGTTAAGCAGAGTTCGTCCTTGACACTATTCAAAAAAGACCTATACAATTGGATGTGAAATTGTAAATTAACACACCAGTCTGGCCCCCTTGTCCCTTACGGGCAGAGGCTGTCAATAAGAAATGTATTATCCTAACTACCACCCCCCCTACAAAACCTTAGCTACCTGCTTACTAACATGTCCCCTCCCTGTGTGACACCAGGGACCCAAATGGATTTGGGTGCATGGCTAGAATTTTAAGGGCCCCTGTGGTCATTAGTCAAGTAACACCTTATGAACTCATGTTGAACTGGCCAAGAACCAAAATGTGCTGATGACCCACCAGACTGTTTATGATAAAATTAAGAAAGATTTACAGAAATGTTCTCAGAAAGCTGGGTGGAGAGTAAACTGAGGGAAAAAAAAGTTTTCTTTTGAATGTGGCATGGCTGCAAGCGCAATCTTACTTTTACTGGCAACCTTGGCTATCTTTAGGTTAGATTCTAAACAAATATCAACCTCTCTTTTGATCCTACCACACCTCGGGTACAAAATAATGGATACACCAGGAGGTACAGATGCAGATAAGACGAGGGCCAAAACTGTCATCATGCTACATCCTCATTACAAAACAAAGGCCGGCATCAGGCAAGAAGTCACAGATAAGCCCACATTTGTTGTAGATAGATCTCATGTTTGTATGCGATGCTGTATATATCTATATATATATACATATATATATCTATATATATATATATATATATATATATATATATATATATATATGGGTAATGGAGGTTACTAACTTGCCTAACGTGATGAAATGTAACCTTTGGTAGAGCATGTTCTGCCCCAAAGTAGAGAAAAGAGGTCTGACTGTTCACTAAGGATATACTTTCAGAATTGGCTACAAAAGTCCACTTTTGGTGTTCATACTTATGTCTACAGAAAACAGGCACATGCACCTCTGAAAAAATGTTAAGGAAGACATTCGTACATATTTTTATCAACCAGAAGAGAAATTGTAGATAGCAATTAAAAAAAGAGTTGAAGGACTTTATCTGGGACGGGAAGACAGCAAGGGTCAAGTGGAACAAGCTGATTCTACCAAAAGAACAAGGTGGACTAGGATTACCTAATTTGAGGGGGTATTTTAGATCAACACAGATAAATCTCTTATACATGGCACAGGCAGAAAACTACAATTCAAAGTAGAAAGGGATGACGCTGATACAGGGAGGAAGCTCAAGAAATAAAGAGAGATTAGGATTTTGGATGCAGACTCTTAAGGAGAACAACCAAAACCATACAGAGTATTATATTCATGAAATAGCAGGGAGTATTCTAAGAACCAAACCAGCATGAGAATGGAGAAAAGAGATTTTGCCAATAGGGTTGACTGTGGTCAGGGATACAGATAATAGGCAAGAGGGGGTTGGAATTTATTGGAGAAAACTGGCAAATGAACCAAGGAAGTGGGAGCAAATAACTAGAAAGGGAAAGGTAATAGAATGGGAAGAGGCCAAAACTTTATTTGGACTACAAGTTAGAGATTGCCTTCCCTATCAAGGATTGATAGAGTATAGGCAACGGGAAATAAATAAGGGGGCTCCTAAATGAAAAAAACATCACTGGTAGAGTTTTTAATAGAATCTAGAACAGAAGCTGTCATTAAAAAAGGAATAATTAGTAAAGCATATAAAATACTGCATGATAATTATAAGAATCAATCAGAGGAGCTTAGAAAGGATTGGGAAGAGAGATTGGATATGCAATTCATGAAGACACAATGGGGGGGATATATGTATATCTCCCAAATATGCAACAAAGGCTACAAGGATTTAGGATCTTTGCCTGGAAATGTTTACATAGGTATTTTTATACCCCAAGTAGATGCCAAAGAATTTTTCCTCAGGTGGACAGCAAATGTTGGAAGTGTGATGGGCAAGAAAGAGGTAGCTGGGAACATATTTTTTGGAGGTGTGATGAGCTGCCAGACGTTTGGGATTCCCTGCAGACCGCTCTGTCAGTGATGCTGGGTGAGCGGATTGGACTGACTGAGGAGATACTTTTAAGTTATGCTACAGAATTGGAACTGCCTAGACATAGTAAAGCCTTGTGGAGTCTAAAAATGGTGGCTGCCAAAAAAGCAATTACTAGAAAATGGAAATCAAAGTCTAGACCAACTTTACTAGAACTAGTGAATATAGTAACAGAGATAAAACAACTGGAACTGGGATCTTTAGAAAAGGGAAAGAGCAAACTACATAGAAAAAAATGGGAATTGTGGAAACAGTATGTACAGAGCAGTAATGAAGTTTAAGAGGCAGGATTTGAATGAGCTATATAATGCCTAACTGACAATGACTAGAATGTTTAAAAGTGATTTAGAATGTTTACAACTACAGTTGTTTCAAGGGTGTCGGTGATGTAAACTGTTTGTAACTAAAGTGATATTATTTTGTATGTTTTTCATTTAATTACATGTAAGATTACCTTTGTCGTATGTGGAAATTTAATAAAGATGTTGGGAAAAAAAGGAAGACATGTTAGTACAAAGAGGTGGAATTCCATCATTCTACCCAGTCTTCTTTTTCTTTCGGCTACTCCCATTAGGGGTCACCATAGCGGATCATCTGTTTCCATTTCTTCCTGTCCTCTGCATCTTGCTCTGTCACACCAACCACCTGCATGTCTTCTCACCACATCCATGAACCTTATCTTAGGCCTTCCTCTTTTCCTCTTACGTGGTAGCTCCATCCTTAACATTCTTCTCCCAATATACTCAGCATCCCTCCTCAGCATATGATCAAACCAACATAATCTCGCCTCCCTAGCTTTGTCTTCAAACCATCCAACCTGAGATGACCCTCTAATATACTCATTTTTAATCCTGTCCATCCTCGTCACACCCAATGCAAATCTTAACATCTTTAACTCTGCCACCTCTTGCTCTGAAACCTGTCTTTTCTTCAGTCCCACAGTCTCCAACCCATATAACATAGCTGGTCTCACTACCATCTTGTAGACCTTCCCTTTCACTCTTACTGGTACCGGTCAGTCACAAATCACTCCTAACACTCTTCTCTAACCACTCCACCCTACCTGCACTCTCTTCTTCACCTCTCTTCCACACTCACCACTACTATGAACTGTTGAGCCCAAGTATTTAAACGCATCCACCTTCACCAACTTTACTCCTGCATCTTCACCATTCCTCAGTCCTCCCTCTCATTCACAAATGTACATTCTATCTTTGTCTTGCTGACCTTCATTCCTCTCTTCTCTAAAGCATATCTTCCCCTCTCCAGGATCTCGTCTACCTGTTCCCTACTCTCACTACAAATCACAATGTCATCCGCAAACATCATAGTCCACAGGGGCTCCTGTCTGATCTCGTCTGTCAACCTGTTCATCACCACAGCAAATAAGAAAGGGCTCAGAGCTGATCCTTGATGTAATCCCACCTCTACCTTGAATGCATCCATCACTCCTACTGCAGCTCTCACCACTGTCGCACTGCCCTCGTAAATATCCTGCACCACTCTTACATACTTCTCTGACATTCCCAACCTCCTCATGCAATACCACAACACATCTCTAGGCAACCTGTCATATGCTTTCTCTAAGTCCACAAAGACACAATGCAACTCCTTCTCACCTTCTCTATAACTCTCCTTAAACACCCTCAGAGCAAACATCACATCTGTAGTGCTCTTTCCTGACATGAAACCATACTGCTGCTCACTAGTCATCACCTCCCTTCTTATCCTAACTTCCGCTACTCTTTCCCATAACTTCATGCTGTGGCTGATCAATTTTATCCATCTGTAGTTACTACAGCTCTGCACATCACCCTTATTCTTAAAAATCGGTACCAATACACTTCATCACTCCTTAGGCATCTTCTCACTTCTCAAGACTCAGTTAAACAATCTGGTTAAAAACCTGAATGCCATCTCTCCTAAACACCTCCATGCTTCCACAGGTA
>NC_056726.1:953321408-953336408 GCF_019279795.1 Protopterus annectens
TACTGTATTTATTGCTATAAGCTAATCTGCACTACTGTACTGAAACAGTCTGCCTTACAGGGCCTGTTAAATCACGTTTGTTACTGTTACACTGTTTGTAAGGCTTTTTTAGCTAGTTTCACTGTGTGAAAGGTATTAACTGGAAATTTTCTCCATTTGTTGAGCATCCGTTTGTTCTGATTTCCTGCCAAGGAGTGTATCATATTTTTTGTTTGCAGTTAAAAGCATTCTCGAGTCTCCTTGCTCCTTTATATGTTTAAACCTTTCATTTAGTGTCTCACTGCTGTTCTTCTGCTGTGATAAACATTTCTGTAGTGTTTTCTGCCTAAAACAGTGTAGCTAGTAGCGTGTAGCACAGTTTGCCATCCTCCCTCCCTATTGGTGTCTTATTCTTATACTTTGTGGCTTTGCAGTTGCCCGCTCTACTGTAAATTTGATCTGGGACTCTCCTCCCAGTCCAGTGTCATTAGCTCATTCTACCGAACACAGAGAGAACATTTCAGAAGGCCAACCCCCTTAGTTTCTTAACCTTGAATTATCTTCTGTTCCTCCTTTCTCCATTTCCACTTAACTAAAAGAAATAACTTTATTCAGCTGCTTTTACAGTATTTGTGCTTCCTCTTCCTACTCTGTTACTTCATCTTGTTTTTTTCTGCTATTTATTCTCTAAAGTGTTCAATTGCATCTTCTCTGCTGCATTTATTACTGCTTGTTTTTAGCCTGTTTAAATTTTAAGTGCTACTCTAAGTCTTTTGGTTTAAGCACTTGGGCTTTAGGTCTACCCCTTACTTCTCCCTGGCCTCTCTCCCTCAGATTCTGACAAATATCGATGGACAATTTCCTACGGTTTCTCCTGCCAGCCTGGTTGATATGGGCATCCTGAGACAGTGTAGCAACTGACTCATGTGCACAGACAGCCATCTACTACTACCATCTAGGGACACAACTGGTAAGAGATGCAATTACATAAAGAAGCTAGAGTCTATGGTCTCTCCCTCACAAGCCAGTATATCTAGCACTGAGAAGGTTGTCAACACAATCACTACAGTTCAACCACTACCCACAAAGTACACAACACACCCACATATGCAGAGGTTCTCAACAAAAATAAACCCAAACAAAGGAGACCTCAGAGGCAAAAACACATGAGAACTCAACAACCCTCCACCCCATATACCATGCATAGTCCACATACCAGTGTCTCGCAGCCACTAAGGCCTAACCATAAACCCAACATATTAGTCATAGGTGACTCCATTGTGAGACACACACATGTGCCTCTCACCAGGCTGGATAAGGAGAAAGTCACGGTTAGTTGTTTGTCAGGTGGCAGAATCTGCCCTATCACACACACACTCAAGTCTTTCAACAACTGGTACTGTTATGACTCTGTCATAGTCCACGTTGGCATGAACGACTTGAGACGTACCTCCCTGGACTATATAGAGAGAGAAATAATTGAGCTCACTTAATGTGTGCCCCAGGCAGGTATGTCCCTAACCTTAAGCAGCATTCTACTGTCACCCAGAATTATGCCTCAATACAAACAGAAAATGATTGACTTTAACAACTGACTTAGCTTCTGGTGTCATTCCAGGGGGATCCAGTATGAGACAGCCTGGGAAGATATGACTGACAGACCATGATGCTTTGCCAGAGATGGCCTGCATCTGTTTCACTTGGGCTTCGGGCTTCTGGCAAAGGACCTTGCCTCCCCCACAGTGCCTTTTTTTAGTAAAAGCCATGATGTCGATACTACCAACATAAAAATTTAAAATAAACGCAGATTAAAGGTCATGCTGCTAAACGCTAGGAGTCTAAACATGAAACTGCACTCATTGCAAGCATTCTTAACCCTGGAAGATGCTGACATTTCTGAGGCCAAAGAAACCTGGTTCAAAGCTGCGGAGAGCACCCCAACCTTACCTGGTTACTCATCCTATCATATATTCAGACCCCAAAATGTGGGCAGCCAAGCCAAAGGACGTGGAGTTTCAATATATATTAAAGGTACACACACCTCCAGGCTGGTCAAACAATATGATGCACAGGAGACACTTCAGGTACAGTTAACCATTGACAAGACCTCTATTCAAATTACAGCTAGCTACAGTCCTCCACATTTGACTCAAGATGTCCACTCCACCTATCTGGACCTCTTCAAATCTATCAAGCTTCAACTCTTTACCCTAATCCTGGGTGACATTAATTACCCAACCATAGACTGGAAAAACTATTCATGCCAGAACACAAATGCTCAGAGATTCCTCGATTTTACCAATGCAAATGCCTTGGAACAGCTAGTCGATATCCCCACAAAAGGTGATAATATCTTGGACTTGGTATTAATCAACATGAGTAACCACTGCAGCACCCCTTTGGTATCATCCTCCCTGGTAAGATACGACCATAAAGCAGTCACTTTTAAAGTCACCAACTCCCCTGACCCCCCCTTCTAGCTAGGGTCAAACAAAAAAACTTCTCCAGAGCTGATTACAACTTCCTGAGGGATGGTATATATATATATATATATATATATATATATATATATATATATATATATATATATATATATACAGCTTCATAGCCCCCTCCCCCACTGTAGGAACTGGCACCAATGTCCAAATCTACACCAAAGTACTATACGAGCATTTATATACATGCATGGAATCAGGAATACCTGGCAGGACAAAATCATCCTCCGCAAGAAGAGTAAATGTGTATGGTGGATATCTCCAATTAAGAAACTATATAACAAAAGGAAAAACTTGCTGTCCAGGACCAACAAGGAGCAGATGCCCAATTGGAAGCAATCTCTCCTTTTTCTGAACAAACAAATGCAAGCACTAGTGAAATCCTCTAAAGCCAACTTCAAGTCCAAATTGGCTACATCTACTAGAGACAATCATAAGGCCATCTTCACATATGTCTGTAATCTCAAAGAAAGCACCCAGATCTGTTCAGAACTCGTGGTCAAGGACACCACATACACAAATGCTGGAGATACAGCCAATCTACTGGTTGGCAGATTCAGCAAAAACTTCTACCGTGTCCCCCATCAGTAAATCAGGACATCCCAGTACCTGCCCCCCATCCTTTATCTCTAGGGAACAAGTCATTACTGCCCTCTTAAAGCCAAAAAATACAGCTTCCATGGGACCCGATAATATCCCAGGTTGCATCCGACATGAACTCAGGCATGAACTTGCAGCACCATTAGGCACCCTATTCAACCAAAGCTTGAGTGCCGGCTTTGTCCCAGCCGAGTGGAGGACAGCCACTGTCATCCCTTTACATAAAGGTGGAGCATCCACCGATCCGGGAAATTACAGACCAATCAGCCTAACTAGCCTGATCTGCAACTAGGCATGAATCCATACGTTACCAGATGGGTAGCAAACTGTCTCACTGATACTTCTCTGAGGTGCAAGCCAAAGCCAGTGGGCTATGGCTGACCAAGTCTGCAGATGACTGCACACTGGGCGCAGTCATTAATTCCCCAAGTGATGTGGATGTACTCCAAGAGGGTCTCACCCAAACAAATGACTGGTGCCAGAAACATGGCCTCAAGCTGAATGCCAAAAAAGGCATCATCATCCCCTTTGGGGAGAGTGACGTCCCCACATATTATCACATTAATAACATCTTAAGTACACAATCAGTAGTGAGGGATTTGGGAACCCAGGTTGAAAGCAACCTGACTTTGGACCACCATGTTGCTTCCATGGTACAGAAAGCTTTCTAAATGGCCCACCCCATAAGTAAGGGTATCTCATCTAGGGACAGAGGTCATAACATCCCTGTATTCTTCCCTTATAAGGCCAATTATTGAGTACAATGCCCCCTTCAACATGTACCTCACAAAGCACATGCAGCACCCAGAGACAGCACAGAGGTTTCTCACCAGGAGAATCCAGGGCCTCAAACATCTACCCTACACAGATAGGCTAAAAGCCCTGTCCCTTCACTCAGTTTCATACAGACTCCTCAAAGGTGACCTCTGTCTGGCATATAATGCAATCTCACCCCCTGCCTTGATGGGACTGCTGCATATTCACAAGTCAAGCTCCACCTGAGCAACCCGTACACGCGACCTCAACCTGGTCTGTGATATCAATATGACGTGTTGGCGGGATTGATTTGTGTCTCAGAGACTCCCCCATCTATGGAATAGACTCCCTCTCCACGTCAAGCAGAGTACCTCATTATCCCTTTTTAAGAGCAACCTGGATAACTGCATGGGAAACAGAAAATACACCCATGGGATTCTACCTGTGTCCCTGCTGGACAGGGGCCTTGGGTGATGACTTGGCTAAACTCTTGGCTAGGCTTATAAGGGCCTCAGGGCCAACAGCCTAGTAACCTCCTATGAAAGTACAGTTGTGCAAGTGCCTGTTTAAGCTGTATGGGCTATATATTGCACAATACATAACAGCCAACCAGCTTCCAAAGCTTTAGGCTACCTTCCACTTGCCCAGATCATTGATGGCTCAAGCAGACAAGGGAGAAAAAATCAGCAGTATGGGCAAGTGGAAGGTGGCCTAAAGCTTGCCCAGACCATTGATGGCTCAAGCAGACAATGGAGAAAAATCAGCAGTATGGGCAAGTGGAAGGTGGCCTAAAGCTTGCCCAGACCATTGATGGCTCAAGCAGACAATGGAGAAAAATCAGCAGTATGGGCACCAAACTCATCAGAGCAGTCATGCCAACTAAAGAAGAAAGGCTAGAGCCCTGAAGCGGGAAAAGACAGGTAAATAAAAATCAA
This sequence comes from Protopterus annectens, assembly GCF_019279795.1. Lineage (NCBI taxonomy): Eukaryota > Metazoa > Chordata > Ceratodontiformes > Protopteridae > Protopterus > Protopterus annectens. The sequence continues at coordinate 953,326,174 of NC_056726.1, forward strand.
AGTCCCCACCCTTGCAAACAAAAACAAACAAAAAATAATATATCCTTACAATAAGTTTACATACTCAGCTGTACTATGTACATCACTAAATCATGCTGCAGTAGCTTAAGTTATATGGGCAGAATACCAAAGCTTAAAAGTATGGGAATAGGAAGCTTGGTGGTTCAGCAGCCCCAGGAGAAGGGTCCTAGCAAAGCCTGCTCTAGAGTTGGAAAAAGAATCTAGCTTGTAGTGCTTTTTAAAGTATATACATAGGACAAAATTGTTGCCTCTAAAATACTTCTGAAGTCCACTCCTTTCCAAAACGTCAATAAGAAGCCAAGACCCTGGAGAATGCATCTTTACTCTGCCTGGAACTGACTTGTTATGGTGGAAACAACAAAAGCAAATAGTAAAAAACAGTGATTTGGAAACAGTCCTGTTTGATACTGGTTGTCCTTTTTTCTTACCTTTAGAAGAAATAAATGAAGGTTTTAGTTCTGTTAAAATCGCAACTGAGTTGTCCAGAGTATAAAGAATCTTTTCTTTCTGGAAACACAGGGAAACTGACAGCTTGTTTCAGGGTAAACTCAGATACCACTTTATGTATAAACGAATTATTCATTCCCAAAGAAATTCTCTCTTTCTCTGTGTTAACCCACCATCAGTGCTTGCAAATGACCTACTTATAATATCCCTAAACATCAGAAGCATATGCAATAAAATCCAAGAACTACATGCCAGCATAAGCATATATTCCCCAGATATTCTCTTCCTAACTGAAACCTGGCTCAAACCTCGCATCAAAAGTGAGGAAATATATTTCCACCGGAATACAACATCCTTCGAATAGACAGTGTCCAAAAAAGGAGGTGGTATAGCATTGATATTTAAACACCACCTCAATATTCAACTCTTGAACACATCTGCCCCCTCACCACAAAAATGAAGAAATCCTTTATGCCAATCTCAAACTAAACCCATGCAAAACAATCAATATCATAGGATGCTATTTTCCACCAGGGCAAAATATTACACCCCTAGAAAATCTCTTCAGCTGGGCTACTCTATCTCTACCTCAGGAAATCATTATTCTCAGCGACTAACATCAGCTGGCTATCCTGTAATAACAATCTCCCAACCATTCACCTTAATCTCCATGGGTTCACTCAACTCATCCAATCCCCTACCCGAATCAACAAAAACCCTAACAATCATACCTTACTTGACTGGATCCTAGTCAAGAAAGCCCCTCACTCTTACCTAGCAAGCTGCTTACCTGACAGTCTTAGTGATAACTCCCCTACTTTCCTAAATCGTCACCACACAAACAGTCTGAAGCCCATTATCCACAGGCAAATATGGAACAAGTCCAACTTCAACACCAACTCTTTCCTCTCCTCCCTGCAAAAAACTAACTTGTCACCACTAAAATACATCAACCTAGATGAGGCTGTTCACTTCTTCAACAGTACCTTCCTCTCAATCCTAAACACCCATGCACCTGTAAGAAATGCAAAAGTCAGATCCAGGCGTGCCTCATGGTTACAAAAGACCACAAGAACCCTAATGAAATCCAGAGATGAGGCCTGGGAGCACTGGCGACTAACAAAAAAAAAACTCAGACAGGCAATCACTCCTTGAACTGCGCAATAAAGCCAAAAAGCAAATAAAATTAGAAAAATCACTGTACTATAAATCCAGCCTAAACTCTACCAACCACAATCCTAAGCAATTCTGGTCCACTATTAACACGATCCTTTACCCAGGGAAGGTTGATACCCCCCAGCCGTCCATTCCCCCCCTCCTCCAGCAGTATTGCTGAATCCTTCAACAAACACTTCACTGAAACTATAACATCTCTAAACAAAGAAAACTTACCTAAAACAGCCCACCCAACTCCTAACCCTAACCCCCCACTCCTCTTTTCTTTACCTACCCTCCAACATAAAAAGCCTATTGCCAAAACTTAAAGCCACCAAACTCGCAGCTGACAACCTCCCCTCTGAATACTTGAAAACTGCAGCTGATATACTAGCCTACCCAATTTCAATTCTAATCAACCATTCCAGAACAGAAGGCCATGTTCCCTCAATATGGAAAATATCCCAATTTATCCCCCTCCACAAAGTTACCTCCTCCACAGACCTCTACAATTACCGCCCCATTGCTATCCTCACCCCTCTCTCCAAGATGCTTGAAAAATGTATCAACAACTAGGTCTCCAACTACCTCCTAGCTAAAAATCTCCTCTCCAAAACCCAACATGGTTTCAGGCCATATCACAGCACTACCTCCGCTCTGCTCTCTTTCACCAACACTATACTTCATCACATAAACAATGGCCTCTTTTCTACTGCCGTATTTCTAGCTCTCTCAAAGGCCTTTGACATGGTATCTCATGAGCTACTACTCTCTACTCTCCCCAAATTCTCTTTCTCACAATCAGATTGCAACTGGTTCCACAGCTATGTACACGGATGCCAGCAATCAGTAATCTGGGACAATAACGTATCACCTCGCCTCCCAGTTACTCTAGGAGTTTCTCAATGGTCCATCATTGGCCCTCTGCTATTCTCACTTTTCACTAACAACCTACAAACTGTCACCACACAAGCATCTCTTATACAGTACACAGATCACTCTACTCTCATCTGCTCTGCCCCCATTCTACCAGAACTACAACAAATCACACAGGAATCATTCTCTTCTGTAGAAAGCTGGCTATCCAATGCTCAGCTCCTACTCAACCCAAGTAAGACAAAATGACTCTTGTTCCAACCTTCCAAAGCCACACAAAACATACTCCACTTTAACATTCTCGCCAAAGACAATACCATCATCTCTCCATCACAGCACACAAAATAACTTGGTGTGGAAATAGACAACAAACTTAGATTTCACTCCCACATATCTCTCACAATAAAAAAAGTTCACAAGAAACTTGGGGCATTATATCGAAGCCGCCAATTCCTAACCAAGGTGGCTAGACTCTCTACAGCCAATTCCCAGCTAATCTCCACCCTACTCTATGCATCCCCCATACTTACCAACCTTAGACAGACAGACCTACACAAGCTGGATGCTTGTTACAACAAAATTCCTAAATTTGCCACTGGAACCTCCTACTGCAGCCATCACTGTATCTCCCTTAACTCATTCACTCTGGAGAAGCTCAGAAAAAGCGGCCTGCTTAATTCCACCATAGGAACAACAGTGAGGCCTGAGCACATTTTCAGAAAATCAATTTCTAATACCATATAGGTTCATAGGTTTATACTAGGCTATCTGCCCTAAGGCATTTATAAGCCTAGCCCAAATTTTTGTGGCTTACGCCACCCCTTATATGAAAAAATACTGTGCCCATTAGTTTGTTGTGCCTCTGTCCAGCAGTGACACAGAGATGATTCCCTGGGTAAACCTACGATCTCCCATCCACAGGTCTAGATTTCTCTTGAACAGAGTCAGCGAGGTGCTCTGCCTCACATGGACCGGGATTTTATTCCACAGCATAGGGAGTCTCTGAGTGATAAATCTATCCCTCCAGCATGTCCTATTTATATCCGTGCTAAGGTTTAAGTCGCTTGCTCTAGTGGTTTTGGTGGATTTGGATGTTTTGAGGTGGAGCATGTCCATTAATTCGGGTTGGACATGGCCTTGTATGTCAGGCACATGTCACCTCTGAGCAGACGGTATGCGACTGAATAGAGCTGGAGTTTCTTCAATCTGGCAGCATATGACAGATTTTGGAGTCCTTTATCCTTTTGGTGAGGAACTTTGGGGTCTCTCCAATTGCTGCAGATGTCGGGTGAGATACATCCCGAATGGGGCATTGTACTCGATCATTGGTCTGATAAGTGAAGAGTACAGGGGAACAATGACCTCACTAGATCTGGATGTGAATCCCTTCATGATCAGGTGGGCAATGTAGAAGGTCTTTCTAACCACTTTAGCAACGTGAGTGTCAAAAGAAAGGCCACTGTCAACCTGGGTCCCCAGGTCCCTGATAACCTCTTCTGTGCTTAGTGGATTGCCACCTATATGGTAGCTTGGGGTTACCTTGTTTTTCCCGAAGGGTATGACTATACATTTTTTGGCGTTTAACTTCAGGCCATGGCACCAGCTATCTGTTTCCGTGAGTCCCTTCTGAAGGATATCCGTGTCCGATGCACTTTCCACTATGGCGCCCAGTTTGCAGTCGTCTGCAAACTTTGTCAGCCAAAGTCCTCCCATGTTGGCCTGTACTTCAGAGAAGTAGATGCCAAACAATAGGGGGCCAAGGACCGAGCCCTGTGGGACACCACTTGTGACCGGCTTGGAGTCTGACACAGCGCCAGCAACTCTAACCCTGTGGGTTCTGTCCTTAACGCAGTTTGCAACCCATCTTGTGACATATGGGTTTACATTTAAGCTGGTAAGTTTTTCTACAATACCCGAGTGGGGTATTGTGTCGAAAGCCTTTGCAAGGTCAAGGAAGGCTGTATGGACTGCCTTTCCCTCATCAATGGCCTTGGTGACTGTTTCGAAGAAGTCAACCAAGTTCAAAAGGCATGATCTTCCCTTGACAAAACCAAACTGGGTCGGGTCCAATGTCTGCAAGTCCCCTATATCTTTGTTTATGAGCTCCATTATGATCCTCTCCATAGCTTTGCAGACTAGACTTGTTAAGCTTATGGGGCGGTAATTACCAGGGTCCGTAGAGGCGCCGCCTTTGTGGAGTGGGACCACAGTTGCCGTACGCCACTCCTTGGGCACGTATCCTGTGGTAAGGCTGAGATTAAACAGCTGCCTTATGTGCAGGTTTAATTCCTCATTTAGCTCGTTTAGCACACAGCCGGGGACACCATCCGGTCCCATTGATGCTGTGTTTTTAGCTTTAGAGAGAGCAGCTTTCACCTGCGCATTTGAGATGTCCGGGAGGCTACACTCGGCTGGGATAGTTATCTCTCCTTTAGAGAAAAACAAATATTCATAACTCTCTAACTACAAGAGCTAGACTAAAAATGTAAATGCAAAAGTTGTTCAGCAGACATTGAACTTTCCAACAGTGTAAATGTTGATAGTGTGTATCAAAGTCATTATTAAATCTTTGGCAAGGAATGTTGATATTGTGCATATTTTTTACGTTTTTGGAAAATCGAAGCACAATATCTTGGTCAAGGTACCATGTAGACCCATACAATTTGTATTTAATTTGTTTCTATGAATGTCAGCTTTAAAAGCATACCTTAACCATTACCGTGTGACACTTCTTTATGGAGATATTCACAGAAATATGATTAATATAATATTTCTCATAACTGATAAATAAACGAAGCATAATATCTCATCACCTGTAAGAGGCAACATATCAGTGTAGAAGTTGTGAGTCTCAATGTTAGCTTCAGCTTCAAAATGATGCATCATTTGTGTCATCACCATGCTCCCTTGCAAAGATATGGGCATAATAATGAGAAGTTTTAGAAATGTATAATGTTCATAATCCTACAAGACTAAACAAAATGTGATATCTGTACATGTGTACAGTGCACAGACACTGTTCTTTTACCATGTTGTAAGGAGTAACAGTCTTCAAAATGAGGTATTGATTGGCACACTGACATGCTCCCTTGCAAAGTTTTTAACCAAAATATGAAAAAATCATAATTTCCATAACTAAAGTCCGAAACAAACTGATATCTGTACATGTGCACAACACACAAGCTTAGTTCTTTTACCATGTTGAAACTATAAATACTATCTTCAAAATGAGGTATTACTTAGCACATTCAGATGCCTCCTCGAAAAGTTATTCATCAAAATATGACAAAACAAATCTTAACTTCCATAACCATAAGTCTGACACAAACTTTGATATCTGTACATGTGTACAACATAAAGGCAGAGCTATTTTACCATGCTGGAACTATGAATACTCTATTGAAAATGAGGTATTACTTGCCACATTCAGATGCTCCCTTGCAAAGTTTTTAACCAAAATATGAAACAAATCATAATTTTCCATCACCTAAGTCCAAAACAAACTTTGATATCTACACATGTGTACAACATACAGACTTAGTTCTTTTACCATGTTGGAACTATGAATACTGTCTTCAAAATGAAGTATTACTTAGCACATTCAGATGCCCCCTCGAAAAGTTATGCACCAAAACATGACAAAAAAATAAATGTTCATAACCATAAGTCCGAAACAAACTGATATCTGTACATGTTCATAGGTTCATACTAGGCTATCTGCCCAAGGGCATTTATAAGCCTAGCCAGAGTGTGTTTGGCTTTCGCCACCCATTTTAAATGAATTTTGCTATGCCCAAGGTTAGTATACTGTGCCTCTGTCTAAAAGTGACACAGAAGTGATACCTTGGGTAAACCTACGATCTCCCATCCACTCATCAAGATTCCTCTTGAAGAGAGTCAATGAGGGACTCTGCCTAACCTGGACTGGGATTTTATTCCAGAGTGAAGGGAGCCTCTGCATTATGAATCTGTTCCTCCAGCATGTCCTATTTATTTCAGTGCTGAAGTTCAAGTCTCTCGAGCACGTAGCTCGATGGGATTTGGATTTTCTGAGGTGCAGCATGTCCATTAATTCCGGGTTGGACATGGCTTTATACGTCAGGCACAGATCGCCTCTGAGCAGGCGGTATGCCACTGAGTACAGCTGGAGTTTCTTTAACCGGGCAGCATATGGCATCTGTTTGAGCCCTTTGATCCTCTTGGTGAGGTACTTTTGGGGTCTTTCCAGTTGCAGCAGGAGTCTGGTAAGGTACATCCCAAAAGGGGCATTGTACTCAATTATGGGCCTGATGAGGGATGAGTAAAGAGGCACGATGACCTCCCCTGATCTAGATGTGAATCCCTTCATGATTAGGTGGGCTATATAAAATGTTTTTCTAACCACTTTGGCCACGTGGTTTTCAAATGAGAGATTGCTATCAACTTGGGTCCCCAGGTCCCTAATTACTTCTTCCGTACTTAATGGATTACCACCTATGTGGTAATTTGTGGGCACTTTGTTTTTGCCAAAGGGGATGACTATACACTTTTTGGCGTTTTTGAGGCCACGGCTCTGGCACCAGTTGTCTGTTTCTATGAGGCCCTTTTGTAGGATTCTTGTGTCGGCTGGAGAGTCAATTATGGCGCCCAGTGCAGTCATCTGCGAACTGGGTCAGCCACAGTCCTTCTGTGTTAGCCTGTACCTCCGAGAAATATATACCAAACAAGAGAGGTCCCAGGAATGAGCCTTGTGGGACGCCACTTGTAACTAGTTTGGAGTCTGACAGGGCTCCAGCAATTCTAACCATGTGGGTTCTGTCCTTGAGCCAGTTTGCAACCCATCTAGTGACATAGGGGTTTATATTTAAGCTGGTGAGCTTATCTATAATGCCCGAGTGGGGTATTGTATCGAAGGCTTTGCAAGGTCCAGGTAGGCTGTGTGGACCACCTTCCCCTCGTCAATGGCCTTGGTGACTGTTTCAAAGAAATCAACCAGGTTTAAGAGGCAGGATCTGCCCTTAAAGCCGAACTGGATAGGATCCAGTGTCTGTAGGCCCCCCAATATCTTTATTTATGAGGTCCATGATGATCCTTTCCATAGCTTTGCAGACCAAGCTAGTCAGGCTTATGGGGCGATAGTTTCCAGGATCCGTTGAGGCACCACCTTTGTGGAGAGGGACCACTGTTGCTGTACGCCACTCTTTGGGTACATATCCTGTAGTAAGGATGAGATTAAACAGTAGTTTTATGTTTGGGTTTAGTTCTTCTTGGAGTTCATGTTGGACACAGCCCGGGACACCGTTTGGTTCCACTGATGCTGTGATTTTTGCTTTGGAGAGGGCGGCTCTTACCTGAGCATCTGAGATGTCAGGGGGGGCAGCACTCTGCTGGGATAGATATTTGCCCTTTTGGTGAGGAAGAAGGGGGGGGGAGAAGTTTGCGCTGAATCTGTCAGCTAGGATGTTGGCAATGTCTGCGGGTTCGGTGTATTTTTTGTCATTTTGGACTAATTCTGAGCATATCTGGGAATTCCCACCCAGGTTCCTAACATAACTAAAGAAAGCCTTGTGATTATCCTTAGTGTCCTGTGCAATTTTCCTCTCGAAGCTGGCCATAGACGATTTTATGAGGGCCCGTAGTTTTTTGCTAATACTGATCAGAGATGCCTTCCCTTTTTGGGATTTTGCTCTATCATGTAGTAGCTTCCTCCTTCTATTGTATAGTTTGTTTATGGCTGGGGTCCACCAGACAGGACGCGTAACTTTGGAGGATTGGGTCTTGGTTTTATTTGGGATTGCATGATCCATGCATTCCTGAAGGTGTTCATAGAATGCGTTTATAAAGGATTCTGCGGTCTGGGCCGTATTTTCCACAGGCCTGGGGGCTTTGAAGGATTCCACCTCGGTTTTGAGGAGTGTGAAATTTGCTTTAGAGAAGTTTTTCACTGTGGTTTTGTGGGCAGGGGCTGGGGTCGGGATGTGAATATCTAGTGAGATTAGTTTATGGTCTGACCTTACCAGTGAGGGATACACTTCTGGTCTGGAGCATAGAGTCCCCATGTTGGTGATGATCAGGTCCAGTATGTTTTCCCCTCTTTTGGGAGTGGCAACAAGTTGTTCCATAGCATTTGAGTTTATAAATTCTAGAAACATTCGGGCTAGGGTGTTGGAGCTAGAATAATGCTCCCAGCCTATGTTAGGGTAGTTGAAGTCGCCCAATATAATGGTGTTTGGAGAGACCTTCATATTTTCCAGTGTTCTCAGGAAGGCCGAGTGAGGTTCCTGGGTTTGGGAGGGTGGTCTGTAGCAAACTGTAAACTGGAAGGCAGTTTTACCCACTGTTAGTTGCACATGGATAGTCTCTGATGCTTCGTGCTGTGCCACCAACCTGGAGGTGTGGGTATCTTTGACGAATATTGATACTCCCCCTCCTTTTGTGGTTCGGTCCAAGTTTTGGGGCCGAAAAACATGGTATGAGGTATAACCTGGTAGTGCTGGGATGCTCTCGGGAGCCTTGAACCAGGTTTCTGTTACTGCACAGATATTGATGTTCTCCATGCTAAGGAGAGTTTTGAGTGCATGCATCTTGAGGTTTAGACTTCTGGCGTTGAGTAGCATTACTCTTAGATTCTTATCCCTTGTGATACCTATGGAGGTGGGTTTGTCTTTTGAGCCTTGCCTAAAAAAGGCACTATGGGGGAGGCAAGAGCCTTTGCTAATATCCGAAAGCCCAGGGGTGACAGGTGCAAGCCCTCCCTAGCGAAGCATCGTGGCTTGTCATGCATGTCATCCCAGGCAGACAGGCATTGGATCCCCTTTGAATGACACCAATACTTAAGCCAATTGTTGAAATTGATCATCTTGTCTTCATATTGTGGCATCATTTTTGGTGAGGGTAAGATGCTACTCAAGGTCAGGGTAATACCGGCCTGGGCTACATGCTCAGAAAGCTCCTCTATGTCTCTTTTCATGCAATCCAGGGAGGTACATCTCAGGTCATTCACACCAGCATGGACAGTGACCGAGTCAGAATTGTACTTGCCTTGGAGTGACCTGAGTGCTTGTGTTATGTGGCGGATCCTAGCGTCCGACAGGCAGCTCACCATGACCTTCTCCTTGCTCAGCCTGGTGAGCGGGACGTCAGTGTGCCTGATGATAGAGTCACCTATTACAAGTGTATCAGGTGTGTTGTTTAGCCTTAAGGGCTGTGACTGTTCGGCACACTGGCTTTGTGAGCTATGTGTCGTACGTGTTTTGTTTTGGGGTAGCGGTTGCTTGGGTGTCTGCTTTGGAGGTCTCTGCTGCTTAGGCAAATTTTTATTTAGAGCCTCCGAGTATGTTTTTGTGTGTTTATGTGTTTGGTCTGCTGTCGTGGTAGGTCTATGTGAGACTGGAATTGTAGTGAGTGTGGTTTCCTTCTCCACCTGACTGGTTACGCCAGTACTGAGTTGAGAGAGCTTAGCCTCCAGTTTGGCTATATGGTTGCATTTCTCACATGTGTTGGAATTTGTTGGGAGGAGAAGAGGGTTGTCTGTGTACATGAAGCAGTTGTAACATTGCCTCAAGATTCCCAGATTCACCAGCTGGACCGGAGAGGAGATTGACAACTGACCTTTGGACATGCTAGAATAGTATTGGGAATTCCTTTATAATTGAAAAAAGGGCCAACGGGGAACAAAGTACTCAAGGGGAGTTTGTGAGGGTGTAGTGCTTTTAATTTTTTAGTGCTGACTTATATAATTGCTTTAGTGAGCAAGT